>NW_028250261.1:0-245746 GCF_964263255.1 Lissotriton vulgaris
CTGCCTTTAAAATGACAGCAGCTGCAAAAACAACAAGTGATGGACTGAATGTGGATCAATGTCACACATTCCCCCAGTCAAAAGATCTGGGCCCAAATCCATCGTTTTTTTGCACTCCACACCACCCTGGGTTAGACAATGGCGATATGCAAATCAGCTCTGACCCTGTTGCCCCATGGGAACAGTCCAGTCCGAACTACAAAAGCCATGTCCTTCCCAGAACGGAATCAAGCATCCGAGGACCGGACCGGTTTCGAGGTAACACCTCTCATCAGCCCGGCTAGCTTGACTCCAAGTGGTGTGGAGTGCCTGGGACCCACGTCTGGGCATCCCCAGCGCACTTAGGGCGGCAATTGCAAAAACAACAAGTGATGGACTGAATGTGGATCAATGTCACACATTCCCCCAGTCAAAAGATCTGGGCCCAAATCCATCGTTTTTTTGCACTCCACACCACCCTGGGTTAGACAATGGCGATATGCAAATCAGCTCTGACCCTGTTGCCCCATGGGAACAGTCCAGTCCGAACTACAAAAGCCATGTCCTTCCCAGAACGGAATCAAGCATCCGAGGACCGGACCGGTTTCGAGGTAACACCTCTCATCAGCCCGGCTAGCTTGACTCCAAGTGGTGTGGAGTGCCTGGGACCCACGTCTGGGCATCCCCAGCGCACTTAGGGCGGCAATTGCAAAAACAACAAGTGATGGACTGAATGTGGATCAATGTCACACATTCCCCCAGTCAAAAGATCTGGGCCCAAATCCATCGTTTTTTTGCACTCCACATCACCCTGGGTTAGACAATGGCGATATGCAAATCAGCTCTGACCCTGTTGCCCCATGGGAACAGTCCAGTCCGAACTACAAAAGCCATGTCCTTCCCAGAACGGAATCAAGCATCCGAGGACCGGACCGGTTTCGAGGTAACACCTCTCATCAGCCCGGCTAGCTTGACTCCAAGTGGTGTGGAGTGCCTGGGACCCACGTCTGGGCATCCCCAGCGCACTTAGGGCGGCAATTGCAAAAACAACAAGTGATGGACTGAATGTGGATCAATGTCACACATTCCCCCAGTCAAAAGATCTGGGCCCAAATCCATCGTTTTTTTGCACTCCACACCACCCTGGGTTAGACAATGGCGATAAGCAAATCAGCTCTGACCCTGTTGCCCCATGGGAACAGTCCAGTCCGAACTACAAAAGCCATGTCCTTCCCAGAACGGAATCAAGCATCCGAGGACCGGACCGGTTTCGAGGTAACACCTCTCATCAGCCCGGCTAGCTTGACTCCAAGTGGTGTGGAGTGCCTGGGACCCACATCTGGGCATCCCCAGCGCACTTAGGGCGGCAATTGCAAAAACAACAAGTGATGGACTGAATGTGGATCAATGTCACATAAAGCCATTATTTGACCCAGGGTGGTGTGGAGTGCAAAAAACGATGGATTTAGACCCAGATCCTTGTACTGGGGTGAATGTAAGACATTGTTCTACATTCTGTCCATCAAATTGTTTTTTGTAATTTTCTCCCTGAGTGTACTGGGGTAGCTCAGACGTGGGTCCCAGAGCCTCCACACCACTGGAGTCAAGCTAGCCGGGCTGATGAGAGGTGCTACCTCGAAACCAGTCCGGTCCTCGGATGCTTGATTCCGGTCTGGGAAAGATATGGCTGTTGTAGTTCGGACTGGACTGTTCCCATGGGGCACAGGGTCAGAGCTGATTTGCATAAAGCCATTATCTGACCCAGGGTGGTGTGGAGTGCAAAAAACGATGGATTTAGACCCAGATCCTTGTACTGGGGTGAATGTAAGACATTGTTCTACATTCTGTCCATCAAATTGTTTTTTGTAATTTTCTCCCTGAGTGTACTGGGGTAGCTCAGACGTGGGTCCCAGAGCCTCCACACCACTGGAGTCAAGCTAGCCGGGCTGATGAGAGGTGCTACCTCGAAACCGGTCCGGTCCTCGGATGCTTGATTCCGGTCGGGGAAAGATATGGCTGTTGTAGTTCAGACTGGACTGTTCCCATGGGGCACAGGGTCAGAGCTGATTTGCATAAAGCCATTATCTGACCCAGGGTGGTGTGGAGTGCAAAAAACAATGGATTTAGACCCAGATCCTTGTACTGGGGTGAATGTAAGACATTGTTCTACGTTCTGTCCATCAAATTGTTTTTTTGTAATTTTCTCCCTGAGTGTACTGGGGTAGCTCAGACGTGGGTCCCAGAGCCTCCACACCACTGGAGTCAAGCTAGCCGGGCTGATGAGAGGTGCTACCTCGAAACCGGTCCGGTCCTCGGATGCTTGATTCCGGTCTGGGAAAGATATGGCTGTTGTAGTTCGGACTGGACTGTTCCCATGGGGCACAGGGTCAGAGCTGATTTGCATAAAGCCATTATCTGACCCAGGGTGGTGTGGAGTGCAAAAAACGATGGATTTAGACCCAGATCCTTGTACTGGGGTGAATGTAAGACATTGTTCTACATTCTGTCCATCAAATTGTTTTTTGTAATTTTCTCCCTGAGTGTACTGGGGTAGCTCAGACGTGGGTCCCAGAGCCTCCACACCACTGGAGTCAAGCTAGCCGGGCTGATGAGAGGTGCTACCTCGAAACCGGTCCGGTCCTCGGATGCTTGATTCCGGTCTGGGAAAGATATGGCTGTTGTAGTTCGGACTGGACTGTTCCCATGGGGCACAGGGTCAGAGCTGATTTGCATAAAGCCATTATCTGACCCAGGGTGGTGTGGAGTGCAAAAAACGATGGATTTAGACCCAGATCCTTGTACTGGGGTGAATGTAAGACATTGTTCTACATTCTGTCCATCAAATTGTTTTTTGTAATTTTCTCCCTGAGTGTACTGGGGTAGCTCAGACGTGGGTCCCAGAGCCTCCACACCACTGGAGTCAAGCTAGCCGGGCTGATGAGAGGTGCTACCTCGAAATCGGTCCGGTCCTCGGATGCTTGATTACGGTCTGGGAAAGATATGGCTGTTGTAGTTCGGACTGGACTGTTCCCATGGGGCACAGGGTCAGAGCTGATTTGCATAAAGCCATTATCTGACCCAGGGTGGTGTGGAGTGCAAAAAACGATGGATTTAGACCCAGATCCTTGTACTGGGGTGAATGTAAGACATTGTTCTACATTCTGTCCATCAAATTGTTTTTTGTAATTTTCTCCCTGAGTGTACTGGGGTAGCTCAGACGTGGGTCCCAGAGCCTCCACACCACTGGAGTCAAGCTAGCCGGGCTGATGAGAGGTGCTACCTCGAAACCGGTCCGGTCCTCGGATGCTTGATTCCGGTCTGGGAAAGATATGGCTGTTGTAGTTCGGACTGGACTGTTCCCATGGGGCACAGGGTCAGAGCTGATTTGCATAAAGCCATTATCTGACCCAGGGTGGTGTGGAGTGCAAAAAACGATGGATTTAGACCCAGATCCTTGTACTGGGGTGAATGTAAGACATTGTTCTACATTCTGTCCATCAAATTGTTTTTTGTAATTTTCTCCCTGAGTGTACTGGGGTAGCTCAGACGTGGGTCCCAGAGCCTCCACACCACTGGAGTCAAGCTAGCCGGGCTGATGAGAGGTGCTACCTCGAAACCGGTCCGGTCCTCGGATGCTTGATTCCGGTCTGGGAAAGATATGGCTGTTGTAGTTCGGACTGGACTGTTCCCATGGGGCACAGGGTCAGAGCTGATTTGCATAAAGCCATTATCTGACCCAGGGTGGTGTGGAGTGCCAAAAATGATGGATTTAGACCCAGATCCTTGTACTGGGGTGAATGTAAGACATTGTTCTACATTCTGTCCATCAAATTGTTTTTTGTAATTTTCTCCCTGAGTGTACTGGGGTAGCTCAGACGTGGGTCCCAGAGCCTCCACACCACTGGAGTCAAGCTAGCCGGGCTGATGAGAGGTGCTACCTCGAAACCGGTCCGGTCCTCGGATGCTTGATTCCAGTCTGGGAAAGATATGGCTGTTGTAGTTCGGACTGGACTGTTCCCATGGGGCACAGGGTCAGAGCTGATTTGCATAAAGCCATTATCTGACCCAGGGTGGTGTGGAGTGCAAAAAACGATGGATTTAGACCCAGATCCTTGTACTGGGGTGAATGTAAGACATTGTTCTACATTCTGTCCATCAAATTGTTTTTTGTAATTTTCTCCCTGAGTGTACTGGGGTAGCTCAGACGTGGGTCCCAGAGCCTCCACACCACTGGAGTCAAGCTAGCCGGGCTGATGAGAGGTGCTACCTCGAAACCGGTCCGGTCCTCGGATGCTTGATTCAGGTCTGGGAAAGATATGGCTGTTGTAGTTCGGACTGGACTGTTCCCATGGGGCACAGGGCCAGAGCTGATTTGCATAAAGCCATTATCTGACCCAGGGTGGTGTGGAGTGCAAAAAACGATGGATTTAGACCCAGATCCTTGTACTGGGGTGAATGTAAGACATTGTTCTACATTCTGTCCATCAAATTGTTTTTTGTAATTTTCTCCCTGAGTGTACTGGGGTAGCTCAGACGTGGGTCCCAGAGCCTCCACACCACTGGAGTCAAGCTAGCCGGGCTGATGAGAGGTGCTACCTCGAAACCGGTCCGGTCCTCGGATGCTTGATTCCGGTCTGGGAAAGATATGGCTGTTGTAGTTCGGACTGGACTGTTCCCATGGGGCACAGGGTCAGAGCTGATTTGCATAAAGCCATTATCTGACCCAGGGTGGTGTGGAGTGCAAAAAACGATGGATTTAGACCCAGATCCTTGTACTGGGGTGAATGTAAGACATTGTTCTACATTCTGTCCATCAAATTGTTTTTTGTAATTTTCTCCCTGAGTGTACTGGGGTAGCTCAGACGTGGGTCCCAGAGCCTCCACACCACTGGAGTCAAGCTAGCCGGGCTGATGAGAGGTGCTACCTCGAAACCGGTCCGGTCCTCGGATGCTTGATTCCGGTCTGGGAAAGATATGGCTGTTGTAGTTCGGACTGGACTGTTCCCATGGGGCACAGGGTCAGAGCTGATTTGCATAAAGCCATTATCTGACCCAGGGTGGTGTGGAGTGCAAAAAACGATGGATTTAGACCCAGATCCTTGTACTGGGGTGAATGTAAAACATTGTTCTACATTCTGTCCATCAAATTGTTTTTTGTAATTTTCTCCCTGAGTGTACTGGGGTAGCTCAGACGTGGGTCCCAGAGCCTCCACACCACTGGAGTCAAGCTAGCCGGGCTGATGAGAGGTGCTACCTCGAAACCGGTCCGGTCCTCGGATGCTTGATTCCGGTCTGGGAAAGATATGGCTGTTGTAGTTCGGACTGGACTGTTCCCATGGGGCACAGGGTCAGAGCTGATTTGCATGAAGCCATTATCTGACCCAGGGTGGTGTGGAGTGCAAAAAACGATGGATTTAGACCCAGATCCTTGTACTGGGGTGAATGTAAGACATTGTTCTACATTCTGTCCATCAAATTGTTTTTTGTAATTTTCTCCCTGAGTGTACTGGGGTAGCTCAGACGTGGGTCCCAGAGCCTCCACACCACTGGAGTCAAGCTAGCCGGGCTGATGAGAGGTGCTACCTCGAAACCGGTCCGGTCCTCGGATGCTTGATTCCGGTCTGGGAAAGATATGGCTGTTGTAGTTCGGACTGGACTGTTCCCATGGGGCACAGGGTCAGAGCTGATTTGCATAAAGCCATTATCTGACCCAGGGTGGTGTGGAGTGCAAAAAACGATGGATTTAGACCCAGATCCTTGTACTGGGGTGAATGTAAAACATTGTTCTACATTCTGTCCATCAAATTGTTTTTTGTAATTTTCTCCCTGAGTGTACTGGGGTAGCTCAGACGTGGGTCCCAGAGCCTCCACACCACTGGAGTCAAGCTAGCCGGGCTGATGAGAGGTGCTACCTCGAAACCGGTCCGGTCCTCGGATGCTTGATTCCGGTCTGGGAAAGATATGGCTGTTGTAGTTCGGACTGGACTGTTCCCATGGGGCACAGGGTCAGAGCTGATTTGCATAAAGCCATTATCTGACCCAGGGTGGTGTGGAGTGCAAAAAACGATGGATTTAGACCCAGATCCTTGTACTGGGGTGAATGTAAGACATTGTTCTACATTCTGTCCATCAAATTGTTTTTTGTAATTTTCTCCCTGAGTGTACTGGGGTAGCTCAGACGTGGGTCCCAGAGCCTCCACACCACTGGAGTCAAGCTAGCCGGGCTGATGAGAGGTGCTACCTCGAAACCGGTCCGGTCCTCGGATGCTTGATTCCGGTCTGGGAAAGATATGGCTGTTGTAGTTCGGACTGGACTGTTCCCATGGGGCACAGGGTCAGAGCTGATTTGCATAAAGCCATTATCTGACCCAGGGTGGTGTGGAGTGCAAAAAACGATGGATTTAGACCCAGATCCTTGTACTGGGGTGAATGTAAGACATTGTTCTACATTCTGTCCATCAAATTGTTTTTTGTAATTTTCTCCCTGAGTGTACTGGGGTAGCTCAGACGTGGGTCCCTGAGCCTCCACACCACTGGAGTCAAGCTAGCCGGGCTGATGAGAGGTGCTACCTCGAAACCGGTCCGGTCCTCGGATGCTTGATTCCGGTCTGGGAAAGATATGGCTGTTGTAGTTCGGACTGGACTGTTCCCATGGGGCACAGGGTCAGAGCTGATTTGCATAAAGCCATTATCTGACCCAGGGTGGTGTGGAGTGCAAAAAACGATGGATTTAGACCCAGATCCTTGTACTGGGGTGAATGTAAGACATTGTTCTACATTCTGTCCATCAAATTGTTTTTTGTAATTTTCTCCCTGAGTGTACTGGGGTAGCTCAGACGTGGGTCCCAGAGCCTCCACACCACTGGAGTCAAGCTAGCCGGGCTGATGAGAGGTGCTACCTCGAAACCGGTCCGGTCCTCGGATGCTTGATTCCGGTCTGGGAAAGATATGGCTGTTGTAGTTCGGACTGGACTGTTCCCATGGGGCACAGGGTCAGAGCTGATTTGCATAAAGCCATTATCTGACCCAGGGTGGTGTGGAGTGCAAAAAACGATGGATTTAGACCCAGATCCTTGTACTGGGGTGAATGTAAGACATTGTTCTACATTCTGTCCATCAAATTGTTTTTTGTAATTTTCTCCCTGAGTGTACTGGGGTAGCTCAGACGTGGGTCCCAGAGCCTCCACACCACTGGAGTCAAGCTAGCCGGGCTGATGAGAGGTGCTACCTCGAAACCGGTCCGGTCCTCGGATGCTTGATTCCGGTCTGGGAAAGATATGGCTGTTGTAGTTCGGACTGGACTGTTCCCATGGGGCACAGGGTCAGAGCTGATTTGCATAAAGCCATTATCTGACCCAGGGTGGTGTGGAGTGCAAAAAACGATGGATTTAGACCCAGATCCTTGTACTGGGGTGAATGTAAAACATTGTTCTACATTCTGTCCATCAAATTGTTTTTTGTAATTTTCTCCCTGAGTGTACTGGGGTAGCTCAGACGTGGGTCCCAGAGCCTCCACACCACTGGAGTCAAGCTAGCCGGGCTGATGAGAGGTGCTACCTCGAAACCGGTCCGGTCCTCGGATGCTTGATTCCGGTCTGGGAAAGATATGGCTGTTGTAGTTCGGACTGGACTGTTCCCATGGGGCACAGGGTCAGAGCTGATTTGCATAAAGCCATTATCTGACCCAGGGTGGTGTGGAGTGCAAAAAACGATGGATTTAGACCCAGATCCTTGTACTGGGGTGAATGTAAGACATTGTTCTACATTCTGTCCATCAAATTGTTTTTTGTAATTTTCTCCCTGAGTGTACTGGGGTAGCTCAGACGTGGGTCCCAGAGCCTCCACACCACTGGAGTCAAGCTAGCCGGGCTGATGAGAGGTGCTACCTCGAAACCGGTCCGGTCCTCGGATGCTTGATTCCGGTCTGGGAAAGATATGGCTGTTGTAGTTCGGACTGGACTGTTCCCATGGGGCACAGGGTCAGAGCTGATTTGCATAAAGCCATTATCTGACCCAGGGTGGTGTGGAGTGCAAAAAACGATGGATTTAGACCCAGATCCTTGTACTGGGGTGAATGTAAGACATTGTTCTACATTCTGTCCATCAAATTGTTTTTTGTAATTTTCTCCCTGAGTGTACTGGGGTAGCTCAGACGTGGGTCCCAGAGCCTCCACACCACTGGAGTCAAGCTAGCCGGGCTGATGAGAGGTGCTACCTCGAAACCGGTCCGGTCCTCGGATGCTTGATTCCGGTCTGGGAAAGATATGGCTGTTGTAGTTCGGACTGGACTGTTCCCATGGGGCACAGGGTCAGAGCTGATTTGCATAAAGCCATTATCTGACCCAGGGTGGTGTGGAGTGCAAAAAACGATGGATTTAGACCCAGATCCTTGTACTGGGGTGAATGTAAGACATTGTTCTACATTCTGTCCATCAAATTGTTTTTTGTAATTTTCTCCCTGAGTGTACTGGGGTAGCTCAGACGTGGGTCCCAGAGCCTCCACACCACTGGAGTCAAGCTAGCCGGGCTGATGAGAGGTGCTACCTCGAAACCGGTCCGGTCCTCGGATGCTTGATTCCGGTCTGGGAAAGATATGGCTGTTGTAGTTCGGACTGGACTGTTCCCATGGGGCACAGGGTCAGAGCTGATTTGCATAAAGCCATTATCTGACCCAGGGTGGTGTGGAGTGCAAAAAACGATGGATTTAGACCCAGATCCTTGTACTGGGGTGAATGTAAAAAATTGTTCTACATTCTGTCCATCAAATTGTTTTTTGTAATTTTCTCCCTGAGTGTACTGGGGTAGCTCAGACGTGGGAACCAGAGCCTCCACACCACTGGAGTCAAGCTAGCCGGGCTGATGAGAGGTGCTACCTCGAAACCGGTCCGGTCCTCGGATGCTTGATTCCGGTCTGGGAAAGATATGGCTGTTGTAGTTCGGACTGGACTGTTCCCATGGGGCACAGGGTCAGAGCTGATTTGCATGAAGCCATTATTTGACCCAGGGTGGTGTGGAGTGCAAAAAACGATGGATTTAGACCCAGATCCTTGTACTGGGGTGAATGTAAGACATTGTTCTACATTCTGTCCATCAAATTGTTTTTTGTAATTTTCTCCCTGAGTGTACTGGGGTAGCTCAGACGTGGGTCCCAGAGCCTCCACACCACTGGAGTCAAGCTAGCCGGGCTGATGAGAGGTGCTACCTCGAAACCGGTCCGGTCCTCGGATGCTTGATTCCGGTCTGGGAAAGATATGGCTGTTGTAGTTCGGACTGGACTGTTCCCATGGGGCACAGGGTCAGAGCTGATTTGCATAAAGCCATTATCTGACCCAGGGTGGTGTGGAGTGCAAAAAACGATGGATTTAGACCCAGATCCTTGTACTGGGGTGAATGTAAAACATTGTTCTACATTCTGTCCATCAAATTGTTTTTTGTAATTTTCTCCCTGAGTGTACTGGGGTAGCTCAGACGTGGGTCCCAGAGCCTCCACACCACTGGAGTCAAGCTAGCCGGGCTGATGAGAGGTGCTACCTCGAAACCGGTCCGGTCCTCGGATGCTTGATTCCGGTCTGGGAAAGATATGGCTGTTGTAGTTCGGACTGGACTGTTCCCATGGGGCACAGGGTCAGAGCTGATTTGCATAAAGCCATTATCTGACCCAGGGTGGTGTGGAGTGCAAAAAACGATGGATTTAGACCCAGATCCTTGTACTGGGGTGAATGTAAGACATTGTTCTACATTCTGTCCATCAAATTGTTTTTTGTAATTTTCTCCCTGAGTGTACTGGGGTAGCTCAGACGTGGGTCCCAGAGCCTCCACACCACTGGAGTCAAGCTAGCCGGGCTGATGAGAGGTGCTACCTCGAAACCGGTCCGGTCCTCGGATGCTTGATTCCGGTCTGGGAAAGATATGGCTGTTGTAGTTCGGACTGGACTGTTCCCATGGGGCACAGGGTCAGAGCTGATTTGCATAAAGCCATTATCTGACCCAGGGTGGTGTGGAGTGCAAAAAACGATGGATTTAGACCCAGATCCTTGTACTGGGGTGAATGTAAGACATTGTTCTACATTCTGTCCATCAAATTGTTTTTTGTAATTTTCTCCCTGAGTGTACTGGGGTAGCTCAGACGTGGGTCCCAGAGCCTCCACACCACTGGAGTCAAGCTAGCCGGGCTGATGAGAGGTGCTACCTCGAAACCGGTCCGGTCCTCGGATGCTTGATTCCGGTCTGGGAAAGATATGGCTGTTGTAGTTCGGACTGGACTGTTCCCATGGGGCACAGGGTCAGAGCTGATTTGCATAAAGCCATTATCTGACCCAGGGTGGTGTGGAGTGCAAAAAACGATGGATTTAGACCCAGATCCTTGTACTGGGGTGAATGTAAGACATTGTTCTACATTCTGTCCATCAAATTGTTTTTTGTAATTTTCTCCCTGAGTGTACTGGGGTAGCTCAGACGTGGGTCCCAGAGCCTCCACACCACTGGAGTCAAGCTAGCCGGGCTGATGAGAGGTGCTACCTCGAAACCGGTCCGGTCCTCGGATGCTTGATTCCGGTCTGGGAAAGATATGGCTGTTGTAGTTCGGACTGGACTGTTCCCATGGGGCACAGGGTCAGAGCTGATTTGCATAAAGCCATTATCTGACCCAGGGTGGTGTGGAGTGCAAAAAACGATGGATTTAGACCCAGATCCTTGTACTGGGGTGAATGTAAGACATTGTTCTACATTCTGTCCATCAAATTGTTTTTTGTAATTTTCTCCCTGAGTGTACTGGGGTAGCTCAGACGTGGGTCCCAGAGCCTCCACACCACTGGAGTCAAGCTAGCCGGGCTGATGAGAGGTGCTACCTCGAAACCGGTCCGGTCCTCGGATGCTTGATTCCGGTCTGGGAAAGATATGGCTGTTGTAGTTCGGACTGGACTGTTCCCATGGGGCACAGGGTCAGAGCTGATTTGCATAAAGCCATTATCTGACCCAGGGTGGTGTGGAGTGCAAAAAACGATGGATTTAGACCCAGATCCTTGTACTGGGGTGAATGTAAAACATTGTTCTACATTCTGTCCATCAAATTGTTTTTTGTAATTTTCTCCCTGAGTGTACTGGGGTAGCTCAGACGTGGGTCCCAGAGCCTCCACACCACTGGAGTCAAGCTAGCCGGGCTGATGAGAGGTGCTACCTCGAAACCGGTCCGGTCCTCGGATGCTTGATTCCGGTCTGGGAAAGATATGGCTGTTGTAGTTCGGACTGGACTGTTCCCATGGGGCACAGGGTCAGAGCTGATTTGCATAAAGCCATTATCTGACCCAGGGTGGTGTGGAGTGCAAAAAACGATGGATTTAGACCCAGATCCTTGTACTGGGGTGAATGTAAGACATTGTTCTACATTCTGTCCATCAAATTGTTTTTTGTAATTTTCTCCCTGAGTGTACTGGGGTAGCTCAGACGTGGGTCCCAGAGCCTCCACACCACTGGAGTCAAGCTAGCCGGGCTGATGAGAGGTGCTACCTCGAAACCGGTCCGGTCCTCGGATGCTTGATTCCGGTCTGGGAAAGATATGGCTGTTGTAGTTCGGACTGGACTGTTCCCATGGGGCACAGGGTCAGAGCTGATTTGCATAAAGCCATTATCTGACCCAGGGTGGTGTGGAGTGCAAAAAACGATGGATTTAGACCCAGATCCTTGTACTGGGGTGAATGTAAGACATTGTTCTACATTCTGTCCATCAAATTGTTTTTTGTAATTTTCTCCCTGAGTGTACTGGGGTAGCTCAGACGTGGGTCCCAGAGCCTCCACACCACTGGAGTCAAGCTAGCCGGGCTGATGAGAGGTGCTACCTCGAAACCGGTCCGGTCCTCGGATGCTTGATTCCGGTCTGGGAAAGATATGGCTGTTGTAGTTCGGACTGGACTGTTCCCATGGGGCACAGGGTCAGAGCTGATTTGCATAAAGCCATTATCTGACCCAGGGTGGTGTGGAGTGCAAAAAACGATGAATTTAGACCCAGATCCTTGTACTGGGGTGAATGTAAGACATTGTTCTACATTCTGTCCATCAAATTGTTTTTTGTAATTTTCTCCCTGAGTGTACTGGGGTAGCTCAGACGTGGGTCCCAGAGCCTCCACACCACTGGAGTCAAGCTAGCCGGGCTGATGAGAGGTGCTACCTCGAAACCGGACCGGTCCTCGGATGCTTGATTCCGGTCTGGGAAAGATATGGCTGTTGTAGTTCGGACTGGACTGTTCCCATGGGGCACAGGGTCAGAGCTGATTTGCATAAAGCCATTATCTGACCCAGGGTGGTGTGGAGTGCAAAAAACGATGGATTTCGACCCAGATCCTTGTACTGGGGTGAATGTAAGACATTGTTCTACATTCTGTCCATCAAATTGTTTTTTGTAATTTTCTCCCTGAGTGTACTGGGGTAGCTCAGACGTGGGTCCCAGAGCCTCCACACCACTGGAGTCAAGCTAGCCGGGCTGATGAGAGGTGCTACCTCGAAACCGGTCCGGTCCTCGGATGCTTGATTCCGGTCTGGGAAAGATATGGCTGTTGTAGTTCCTACTGGACTGTTCCCATGGGGCACAGGGTCAGAGCTGATTTGCATAAAGCCATTATCTGACCCAGGGTGGTGTGGAGTGCAAAAAACGATGGATTTAGACCCAGATCCTTGTACTGGGGTGAATGTAAGACATTGTTCTACATTCTGTCCATCAAATTGTTTTTTGTAATTTTCTCCCTGAGTGTACTGGGGTAGCTCAGACGTGGGTCCCAGAGCCTCCACACCACTGGAGTCAAGCTAGCCGGGCTGATGAGAGGTGCTACCTCGAAACCGGTCCGGTCCTCGGATGCTTGATTCCGGTCTGGGAAAGATATGGCTGTTGTAGTTCGGACTGGACTGTTCCCATGGGGCACAGGGTCAGAGCTGATTTGCATAAAGCCATTATCTGACCCAGGGTGGTGTGGAGTGCAAAAAACGATGGATTTAGACCCAGATCCTTGTACTGGGGTGAATGTAAGACATTGTTCTACATTCTGTCCATCAAATTGTTTTTTGTAATTTTCTCCCTGAGTGTACTGGGGTAGCTCAGACGTGGGTCCCAGAGCCTCCACACCACTGGAGTCAAGCTAGCCGGGCTGATGAGAGGTGCTACCTCGAAACCGGTCCGGTCCTCGGATGCTTGATTCAGGTCTGGGAAAGATATGGCTGTTGTAGTTCGGACTGGACTGTTCCCATGGGGCACAGGGCCAGAGCTGATTTGCATAAAGCCATTATCTGACCCAGGGTGGTGTGGAGTGCAAAAAACGATGGATTTAGACCCAGATCCTTGTACTGGGGTGAATGTAAGACATTGTTCTACATTCTGTCCATCAAATTGTTTTTTGTAATTTTCTCCCTGAGTGTACTGGGGTAGCTCAGACGTGGTTCCCAGAGCCTCCACACCACTGGAGTCAAGCTAGCCGGGCTGATGAGAGGTGCTACCTCGAAACCGGTCCGGTCCTCGGATGCTTGATTCCGGTCTGGGAAAGATATGGCTGTTGTAGTTCGGACTGGACTGTTCCCATGGGGCACAGGGTCAGAGCTGATTTGCATAAAGCCATTATCTGACCCAGGGTGGTGTGGAGTGCAAAAAACGATGGATTTAGACCCAGATCCTTGTACTGGGGTGAATGTAAGACATTGTTCTACATTCTGTTCATCAAATTGTTTTTTGTAATTTTCTCCCTGAGTGTACTGGGGTAGCTCAGACGTGGGTCCCAGAGCCTCCACACCACTGGAGGCAAGCTAGCCAGGCTGATGAGAGGTGCTACCTCGAAACCGGTCCGGTCCTCGGATGCTTGATTCCGGTCTGGGAAAGATATGGCTGTTGTAGTTCGGACTGGACTGTTCCCATGGGGCACAGGGTCAGAGCTGATTTCCATAAAGCCATTATCTGACCCAGGGTGGTGTGGAGTGCAAAAAACGATGGATTTAGACCCAGATCCTTGTACTGGGGTGAATGTAAGACATTGTTCTACATTCTGTCCATCAAATTGTTTTTTGTAATTTTCTCCCTGAGTGTACTGGGGTAGCTCAGACGTGGGTCCCAGAGCCTCCACACCACTGGAGTCAAGCTAGCCGGGCTGATGAGAGGTGCTACCTCGAAACCGGTCCGGTCCTCGGATGCTTGATTCCGGTCTGGGAAAGATATGGCTGTTGTAGTTCGGACTGGACTGTTCCCATGGGGCACAGGGTCAGAGCTGATTTGCATAAAGCCATTATCTGACCCAGGGTGGTGTGGAGTGCAAAAAACGATGGATTTAGACCCAGATCCTTGTACTGGGGTGAATGTAAGACATTGTTCTACATTCTGTCCATCAAATTGTTTTTTGTAATTTTCTCCCTGAGTGTACTGGGGTAGCTCAGACGTGGGTCCCAGAGCCTCCACACCACTGGAGTCAAGCTAGCCGGGTTGATGAGAGGTGCTACCTCGAAACCGGTCCGGTCCTCGGATGCTTGATTCCGGTCTGGGAAAGATATGGCTGTTGTAGTTCGGACTGGACTGTTCCCATGGGGCACAGGGTCAGAGCTGATTTGCATAAAGCCATTATCTGACCCAGGGTGGTGTGGAGTGCAAAAAACGATGGATTTAGACCCAGATCCTTGTACTGGGGTGAATGTAAGACATTGTTCTACATTCTGTCCATCAAATTGTTTTTTGTAATTTTCTCCCTGAGTGTACTGGGGTAGCTCAGACGTGGGTCCCAGAGCCTCCACACCACTGGAGTCAAGCTAGCCGGGCTGATGAGAGGTGCTACCTCGAAACGGGTCCGGTCCTCGGATGCTTGATTCCGGTCGGGGAAAGATATGGCTGTTGTAGTTCGGACTGGACTGTTCCCATGGGGCACAGGGTCAGAGCTGATTTGCATAAAGCCATTATCTGACCCAGGGTGGTGTGGAGTGCAAAACACGATGGATTTAGACCCCGATCCTTGTACTGGGGTGAATGTAAGACATTGTTCTACATTCTGTCCATCAAATTGTTTTTTGTAATTTTCTCCCTGAGTGTACTGGGGTAGCTCAGACGTGGGTCCCAGAGCCTCCACACCACTGGAGTCAAGTTAGCCGGACTGATGAGAGGTGCTACCTCGAAACCGGTCTGGTTCTCGGATGCTTGATTCCGGTCTGGGAAAGATATGGCTGTTGTAGTTCGGACTGGACTGTTCCCATGGGGCACAGGGTCAGAGCTGATTTGCATAAAGCCATTATCTGACCCAGGGTGGTGTGGAGTGCAAAAAACGATGGATTTAGACCCAGATCCTTGTACTGGGGTGAATGTAAGACATTGTTCTACATTCTGTCCATCAAATTGTTTTTTGTAATTTTCTCCCTGAGTGTACTGGGGTAGCTCAGACGTGGGTCCCAGAGCCTCCACACCACTGGAGTCAAGCTAGCCGGGCTGATGAGAGGTGCTACCTCGAAACCGGTCCGGTCCTCGGATGCTTGATTCCGGTCTGGGAAAGATATGGCTGTTGTAGTTCGGACAGGACTGTTCCCATGGGGCACAGGGTCAGAGCTGATTTGCATAAAGCCATTATCTTACCCAGGGTTGTGTGGAGTGCAAAAAACGATGGATTTAGACCCAGATCCTTGTGCTGGGGTGAATGTAAGACATTGTTCTACATTCTGTCCATCAAATTGTTTTTTGTAATTTTCTCCCTGAGTGTACAGGGGTAGCTCAGACGTGGGTCCCAGAGCCTCCACACCACTGGAGTCAAGCTAGCCGGGCTGATGAGAGGTGCTACCTCGAAACCGGTCCGGTCCTCGGATGCTTGATTCCGGTCTGGGAAAGATATGGCTGTTGTAGTTCGGACTGGACTGTTCCCATGGGGCACAGGGTCAGAGCTGATTTGCATAAAGCCATTATCTGACCCAGGGTGGTGTGGAGTGCAAAAAATGATGGATTTAGACCCAGATCCTTGTACTGGGGTGAATGTAAGACATTGTTCTACATTCTGTCCATCAAATTGTTTTTTGTAATTTTCTCCCTGAGTGTACTGAGGTAGCTCAGACGTGGGTCCCAGAGCCTCCACACCACTGGAGTCAAGCTAGCCGGGCTGATGAGAGGTGCTACCTCGAAACCGGTCCGGTCCTCGGATGCTTGATTCCGGTCTGGGAAAGATATGGCTGTTGTAGTTCGGACTGGACTGTTCCCATGGGGCACAGGGTCAGAGCTGATTTGCATAAAGCCATTATCTGACCCAGGGTGGTGTGGAGTGCAAAAAACGATGGATTTAGACCCAGATCCTTGTACTGGGGTGAATGTAAGACATTGTTCTACATTCTGTCCATCAAATTGTTTTTTGTAATTTTCTCCCTGAGTGTACTGGGGTAGCTCAGACGTGGGTCCCAGAGCCTCCACACCACTGGAGTCAAGCTAGCCGGGCTGATGAGAGGTGCTACCTCGAAACCGGTCCGGTCCTCGGATGCTTGATTCCGGTCTGGGAAAGATATGGCTGTTGTAGTTCGGACTGGACTGTTCCCATGGGGCACAGGGTCAGAGCTGATTTGCATAAAGCCATTATCTGACCCAGGGTGGTGTGGAGTGCAAAAAACGATGGATTTAGACCCAGATCCTTGTACTGGGGTGAATGTAAGACATTGTTCTACATTCTGTCCATCAAATTGTTTTTTGTAATTTTCTCCCTGAGTGTACTGGGGTAGCTCAGACGTGGGTCCCAGAGCCTCCACACCACTGGAGTCAAGCTAGCCGGGCTGATGAGAGGTGCTACCTCGAAACCGGTCCGGTCCTCGGATGCTTGATTCCGGTCTGGGAAAGATATGGCTGTTGTAGTTCGGACTGGACTGTTCCCATGGGGCACAGGATCATAGCTGATTTGCATAAAGCCATTATCTGACCCAGGGTGGTGTGGAGTGCAAAAAACGATGGAATTAGACCCAGATCCTTGTACTGGGGTGAATGTAAGACATTGTTCTACATTCTGTCCATCAAATTGTTTTTTGTAATTTTCTCCCTGAGTGTACTGGGGTAGCTCAGACGTGGGTCCCAGAGCCTCCACACCACTGGAGTCAAGCTAGCCGGGCTGATGAGAGGTGCTACCTCGAAACCGGTCCAGTCCTCGGATGCTTGATTCCGGTCTGGGAAAGATATGGCTGTTGTAGTTCGGACTGGACTGTTCCCATGGGGCACAGGGTCAGAGCTGATTTGCATAAAGCCATTATCTGACCCAGGGTGGTGTGGAGTGCAAAAAACGATGGATTTAGACCCAGATCCTTCTACTGGGGTGAATGTAAGACATTGTTCTACATTCTGTCCATCAAATTGTTTTTTGTAATTTTCTCCCTGAGTGTACTGGGGTAGCTCAGACGTGGGTCCCAGAGCCTCCACACCACTGGAGTCAAGCTAGCCGGGCTGATGAGAGGTGCTACCTCGAAACCGGTCCGGTCCTCGGATGCTTGATTCCGGTCTGGGAAAGATATGGCTGTTGTAGTTCGGACTGGACTGTTCCCATGGGGCACAGGGTCAGAGCTGATTTGCATAAAGCCATTATCTGACCCAGGGTGGTGTGGAGTGCAAAAAACGATGGATTTAGACCGAGATCCTTGTACTGGGGTGAATGTAAGACATTGTTCTACATTCTGTCCATCAAATTGTTTTTTGTAATTTTCTCCCTGAGTGTACTGGGGTAGCTCAGACGTGGGTCCCAGAGCCTCCACACCACTGGAGTCAAGCTAGCCGGGCTGATGAGAGGTGCTATCTCGAAACCGGTCCGGTCCTCGGATGCTTGATTCCGGTCTGGGAAAGATATGGCTGTTGTAGTTCGGACTGGACTGTTCCCATGGGGCACAGGGTCAGAGCTGATTTGCATAAAGCCATTATCTGACCCAGGGTGGTGTGGAGTGCAAAAAACGATGGATTTAGACCCAGATCCTTGTACTGGGGTGAATGTAAGACATTGTTCTACACTCTGTCCATCAAATTGTTTTTTGTAATTTTCTCCCTGAGTGTACTGGGGTAGCTCAGACGTGGGTCCCAGAGCCTCCACACCACTGGAGTCAAGCTAGCCGGGCTGATGAGAGGTGCTACCTCGAAACCGGTCCGGTCTTCGGATGCTTGATTCCGGTCTGGGAAAGATATGGCTGTTGTAGTTCGGACTGGACTGTTCCCATGGGGCACAGGGTCAGAGCTGATTTGCATAAAGCCATTATCTGACCCAGGGTGGTGTGGAGTGCAAAAAACGATGGATTTAGACCCAGATCCTTGTACTGGGGTGAATGTAAGACATTGTTCTACATTCTGTCCATCAAATTGTTTTTTGTAATTTTCTCCCTGAGTGTACTGGGGTAGCTCAGACGTGGGTCCCAGAGCCTCCACACCACTGGAGTCAAGCTAGCCGGGCTGATGAGAGGTGCTACCTCGAAACCGGTCCGGTCCTCGGATGCTTGATTCCGGTCTGGGAAAGATATGGCTGTTGTAGTTCGGACTGGACTGTTCCCATGGGGCACAGGGTCAGAGCTGATTTGCATAAAGCCATTATCTGACCCATGGTGGTGTGGAGTGCAAAAAACGATGGATTTAGACCCAGATCCTTGTACTGGGGTGAATGTAAGACATTGTTCTACATTCTGTCCATCAAATTGTTTTTTGTAATTTTCTCCCTGAGTGTACTGGGGTAGCTCAGACGTGGGTCCCAAAGCCTCCACACCACTGGAGTCAAGCTAGCCGGGCTCATGAGAGGTGCTACCTCGAAACCGGTCCGGTCCTCGGATGCTTGATTCTGGTCTGGGAAAGATATGGCTGTTGTAGTTCGGACTGGACTGTTCCCATGGGGCACAGGGTCAGAGCTGATTTGCATAAAGCCATTATCTGACCCAGGGTGGTGTGGAGTGCAAAAAACGATGGATTTAGACCCAGATCCTTGTACTGGGGTGAATGTAAGACATTGTTCTACATTCTGTCCATCAAATTGTTTTTTGTAATGTTCTCCCTGAGTGTACTGGGGTAGCTCAGACGTGGGTCCCAGAGCCTCCACACCACTGGAGTCAAGCTAGCCGGGCTGATGAGAGGTGCTACCTCGAAACCGGTCCGGTCCTCGGATGCTTGATTCCGGTCTGGGAAAGATATGGCTGTTGTAGTTCGGACTGGACTGTTCCCATGGGGCACAGGGTCAGAGCTGATTTGCATAAAGCCATTATCTGACCCAGGGTGGTGTGGAGTGCAAAAAACGATGGATTTAGACCCAGATCCTTCTACTGGGGTGAATGTAAGACATTGTTCTACATTCTGTCCATCAAATTGTTTTTTGTAATTTTCTCCCTGAGTGTACTGGGGTAGCTCAGACGTGGGTCCCAGAGCCTCCACACCACTGGAGTCAAGCTAGCCGGGCTGATGAGAGGTGCTACCTCGAAACCGGTCCGGTCCTCGGATGCTTGATTCCGGTCTGGGAAAGATATGGCTGTTGTAGTTCGGACTGGACTGTTCCCATGGGGCACAGGGTCAGAGCTGATTTGCATAAAGCCATTATCTGACCCAGGGTGGTGTGGAGTGCAAAAAACGATGGATTTAGACCCAGATCCTTGTACTGGGGTGAATGTAAGACATTGTTCTAAATTCTGTCCATCAAATTGTTTTTTGTAATTTTCTCCCTGAGTGTACTGGGGTAGCTCAGACGTGGGTCCCAGAGCCTCCACACCACTGGAGTCAAGCTAGCCGGGCTGATGAGAGGTGCTACCTCGAAACCGGTCCGGTCCTCGGATGCTTGATTCCGGTCTGGGAAAGATATGGCTGTTGTAGTTCGGACTGGACTGTTCCCATGGGGCACAGGGTCAGAGCTGATTTGCATAAAGCCATTATCTGACCCATGGTGGTGTGGAGTGCAAAAAACGATGGATTTAGACCCAGATCCTTGTACTGGGGTGAATGTAAGACATTGTTCTACATTCTGTCCATCAAATTGTTTTTTGTAATGTTCTCCCTGAGTGTACTGGGGTAGCTCAGACGTGGGTCCCAGAGCCTCCACACCACTGGAGTCAAGCTAGCCGGGCTGATGAGAGGTGCTACCTCGAAACCGGTCCGGTCCTCGGATGCTTGATTCCGGTCTGGGAAAGATATGGCTGTTGTAGTTCGGACTGGACTGTTCCCATGGGGCACAGGGTCAGAGCTGATTTGCATAAAGCCATTATCTGACCCAGGGTGGTGTGGAGTGCAAAAAACGATGGATTTAGACCCAGATCCTTCTACTGGGGTGAATGTAAGACATTGTTCTACATTCTGTCCATCAAATTGTTTTTTGTAATTTTCTCCCTGAGTGTACTGGGGTAGCTCAGACGTGGGTCCCAGAGCCTCCACACCACTGGAGTCAAGCTAGCCGGGCTGATGAGAGGTGCTACCTCGAAACCGGTCCGGTCCTCGGATGCTTGATTCCGGTCTGGGAAAGATATGGCTGTTGTAGTTCGGACTGGACTGTTCCCATGGGGCACAGGGTCAGAGCTGATTTGCATAAAGCCATTATCTGACCCAGGGTGGTGTGGAGTGCAAAAAACGATGGATTTAGACCCAGATCCTTGTACTGGGGTGAATGTAAGACATTGTTCTACATTCTGTCCATCAAATTGTTTTTTGTAATTTTCTCCCTGAGTGTACTGGGTTAGCTCAGACGTGGGTCCCAGAGCCTCCACACCACTGGAGTCAAGCTAGCCGGGCTGATGAGAGGTGCTATCTCGAAACCGGTCCGGTCCTCGGATGCTTGATTCCGGTCTGGGAAAGATATGGCTGTTGTAGTTCGGACTGGACTGTTCCCATGGGGCACAGGGTCAGAGCTGATTTGCATAAAGCCATTATCTGACCCAGGGTGGTGTGGAGTGCAAAAAACTATGGATTTAGACCCAGATCCTTGTACTGGGGTGAATGTAAGACATTGTTCTACACTCTGTCCATCAAATTGTTTTTTGTAATTTTCTCCCTGAGTGTACTGGGGTAGCTCAGACGTGGGTCCCAGAGCCTCCACACCACTGGAGTCAAGCTAGCCGGGCTGATGAGAGGTGCTACCTCGAAACCGGTCCGGTCCTCGGATGCTTGATTCCAGTCTGGGAAAGATATGGCTGTTTTAGTTCGGACTGGACTGTTCCCATGGGGCACAGGGTCAGAGCTGATTTGCATAAAGCCATTATCTGACCCAGGGTGGTGTGGAGTGCAAAAAACGATGGATTTAGACCCAGATCCTTGTACTGGGGTGAATGTAAGACATTGTTCTACATTCTGTCCATCAAATTGTTTTTTGTAATTTTCTCCCTGAGTGTACTGGGGTAGCTCAGACGTGGGTCCCAGAGCCTCCACACCACTGGAGTCAAGCTAGCCGGGCTGATGAGAGGTGCTACCTCGAAACCGGTCCGGTCCTCGGATGCTTGATTCCGGTCTGGGAAAGATATGGCTGTTGTAGTTCGGACTGGACTGTTCCCATGGGGCACAGGGTCAGAGCTGATTTGCATAAAGCCATTATCTGACCCATGGTGGTGTGGAGTGCAAAAAACGATGGATTTAGACCCAGATCCTTGTACTGGGGTGAATGTAAGACATTGTTCTACATTCTGTCCATCAAATTGTTTTTTGTAATTTTCTCCCTGAGTGTACTGGGGTAGCTCAGACGTGGGTCCCAAAGCCTCCACACCACTGGAGTCAAGCTAGCCGGGCTCATGAGAGGTGCTACCTCGAAACCGGTCCGGTCCTCGGATGCTTGATTCCGGTCTGGGAAAGATATGGCTGTTGTAGTTCGGACTGGACTGTTCCCATGGGGCACAGGGTCAGAGCTGATTTGCATAAAGCCATTATCTGACCCAGGGTGGTGTGGAGTGCAAAAAACGATGGATTTAGACCCAGATCCTTGTACTGGGGTGAATGTAAGACATTGTTCTACATTCTGTCCATCAAATTGTTTTTTGTAATGTTCTCCCTGAGTGTACTGGGGTAGCTCAGACGTGGGTCCCAGAGCCTCCACACCACTGGAGTCAAGCTAGCCGGGCTGATGAGAGGTGCTACCTCGAAACCGGTCCGGTCCTCGGATGCTTGATTCCGGTCTGGGAAAGATATGGCTGTTGTAGTTCGGACTGGACTGTTCCCATGGGGCACAGGGTCAGAGCTGATTTGCATAAAGCCATTATCTGACCCAGGGTGGTGTGGAGTGCAAAAAACGATGGATTTAGACCCAGATCCTTGTACTGGGGTGAATGTAAGACATTGTTCTACATTCTGTCCATCAAATTGTTTTTTGTAATTTTCTCCCTGAGTGTACTGGGGTAGCTCAGACGTGGGTCCCAGAGCCTCCACACCACTGGAGTCAAGCTAGCCGGGCTGATGAGAGGTGCTACCTCGAAACCGGTCCGGTCCTCGGATGCTTGATTCTGGTCGGGGAAAGATATGGCTGTTGTAGTTCGGACTGGACTGTTCCCATGGGGCACAGGGTCAGAGCTGATTTGCATAAAGCCATTATCTGACCCAGGGTGGTGTGGAGTGCAAAAAACGATGGATTTAGACCCAGATCCTTGTACTGGGGTGAATGTAAGACATTGTTCTAAATTCTGTCCATCAAATTGTTTTTTGTAATTTTCTCCCTGAGTGTACTGGGGTAGCTCAGACGTGGGTCCCAGAGCCTCCACACCACTGGAGTCAAGCTAGCCGGGCTGATGAGAGGTGCTACCTCGAAACCGGTCCGGTCCTCGGATGCTTGATTCCGGTCTGGGAAAGATATGGCTGTTGTAGTTCGGACTGGACTGTTCCCATGGGGCACAGGGTCAGAGCTGATTTGCATAAAGCCATTATCTGACCCATGGTGGTGTGGAGTGCAAAAAACGATGGATTTAGACCCAGATCCTTGTACTGGGGTGAATGTAAGACATTGTTCTACATTCTGTCCATCAAATTGTTTTTTGTAATTTTCTCCCTGAGTGTACTGGGGTAGCTCAGACGTGGGTCCCAAAGCCTCCACACCACTGGAGTCAAGCTAGCCGGGCTGATGAGAGGTGCTACCTCGAAACCGGTCCGGTCCTCGGATGCTTGATTCCGGTCTGGGAAAGATATGGCTGTTGTAGTTCGGACTGGACTGTTCCCATGGGGCACAGGGTCAGAGCTGATTTGCATAAAGCCATTATCTGACCCAGGGTGGTGTGGAGTGCAAAAAACGATGGATTTAGACCCAGATCCTTGTACTGGGGTGAATGTAAGACATTGTTCTACATTCTGTCCATCAAATTGTTTTTTGTAATGTTCTCCCTGAGTGTACTGGGGTAGCTCAGACGTGGGTCCCAGAGCCTCCACACCACTGGAGTCAAGCTAGCCGGGCTGATGAGAGGTGCTACCTCGAAACCGGTCCGGTCCTCGGATGCTTGATTCCGGTCTGGGAAAGATATGGCTGTTGTAGTTCGGACTGGACTGTTCCCATGGGGCACAGGGTCAGAGCTGATTTGCATAAAGCCATTATCTGACCCAGGGTGGTGTGGAGTGCAAAAAACGATGGATTTAGACCCAGATCCTTGTACTGGGGTGAATGTAAGACATTGTTCTACATTCTGTCCATCAAATTGTTTTTTGTAATTTTCTCCCTGAGTGTACTGGGGTAGCTCAGACGTGGGTCCCAGAGCCTCCACACCACTGGAGTCAAGCTAGCCGGGCTGATGAGAGGTGCTACCTCGAAACCGGTCCGGTCCTCGGATGCTTGATTCTGGTCGGGGAAAGATATGGCTGTTGTAGTTTGGACTGGACTGTTCCCATGGGGCACAGGGTCAGAGCTGATTTGCATAAAGCCATTATCTGACCCAGGGTGGTGTGGAGTGCAAAAAACGATGGATTTAGACCCAGATCCTTGTACTGGGGTGAATGTAAGACATTGTTCTACATTCTGTCCATCAAATTGTTTTTTGTAATTTTCTCCCTGAGTGTACTGGGGTAGCTCAGACGTGGGTCCCAGAGCCTCCACACCACTGGAGTCAAGCTAGCCGGGCTGATGAGAGGTGCTACCTCGAAACCGGTCCGGTCCTCGGATGCTTGATTCCGGTCTGGGAAAGATATGGCTGTTGTAGTTCGGACTGGACTGTTCCCATGGGGCACAGGGTCAGAGCTGATTTGCATAAAGCCATTATCTGACCCAGGGTGGTGTGGAGTGCAAAAAACGATGGATTTAGACCCAGATCCTTGTACTGGGGTGAATGTAAGACATTGTTCTACATTCTGTCCATCAAATTGTTTTTTGTAATTTTCTCCCTGAGTGTACTGGGGTAGCTCAGACGTGGGTCCCAGAGCCTCCACACCACTGGAGTCAAGCTAGCCGGGCTGATGAGAGGTGCTACCTCGAAACCGGTCCGGTCCTCGGATGCTTGATTCCGGTCTGGGAAAGATATGGCTGTTGTAGTTCGGACTGGACTGTTCCCTTGGGGCACAGGGTCAGAGCTGATTTGCATAAAGCCATTATCTGACCCAGGGTGGTGTGGAGTGCAAAAAACGATGGATTTAGACCCAGATCCTTGTACTGGGGTGAATGTAAGACATTGTTCTACATTCTGTCCATCAAATTGTTTTTTGTAATTTTCTCCCTGAGTGTACTGGGGTAGCTCAGACGTGGGTCCCAGAGCCTCCACACCACTGGAGTCAAGCTAGCCGGGCTGATGAGAGGTGCTACCTCGAAACCGGTCTGGTCCTCGGATGCTTGATTACGGTCTGGGAAAGATATGGCTGTTGTAGTTCGGACTGGACTGTTCCCATGGGGCACAGGGTCAGAGCTGATTTGCATAAAGCCATTATCTGACCCAGGGTGGTGTGGAGTGCAAAAAACGATGGATTTAGACCCAGATTCTTGTACTGGGGTGAATGTAAGACATTGTTCTACATTCTGTCCATCAAATTGTTTTTTGTAATTTTCTCCCTGAGTGTACTGGGGTAGCTCAGACGTGGGTCCCAGAGCCTCCACACCACTGGAGTCAAGCTAGCCGGGCTGATGAGAGGTGCTACCTCGAAACCGGTCCGGTCCTCGGATGCTTGATTCCGGTCTGGGAAAGATATGGCTGTTGTAGTTCGGACTGGACTGTTCCCATGGGGCACAGGGTCAGAGCTGATTTGCATAAAGCCATTATCTGACCCAGGGTGGTGTGGAGTGCAAAAAACGATGGATTTAGACCCAGATCCTTGTACTGGGGTGAATGTAAGACATTGTTCTACATTCTGTCCATCAAATTGTTTTTTGTAATTTTCTCCCTGAGTGTACTGGGGTAGCTCAGACGTGCGTCCCAGAGCCTCCACACCACTGGAGTCAAGCTAGCCGGGCTGATGAGAGGTGCTACCTCGAAACCGGTCCGGTCCTCGGATGCTTGATTCCGGTCTGGGAAAGATATGGCTGTTGTAGTTCGGACTGGACTGTTCCGATGGGGCACAGGGTCAGAGCTGATTTGCATAAAGCCATTATCTGACCCAGGGTGGTGTGGAGTGCAAAAAACGATGGATTTAGACCCAGATCCTTGTACTGGGGTGAATGTAAGACATTGTTCTACATTCTGTCCATCAAATTGTTTTTTGTAATTTTCTCCCTGAGTGTACTGGGGTAGCTCAGACGTGGGTCCCAGAGCCTCCACACCACTGGAGTCAAGCTAGCCGGGCTGATGAGAGGTGCTACCTCGAAACCGGTCCGGTCCTCGGATGCTTGATTCTGGTCGGGGAAAGATATGGCTGTTGTAGTTTGGACTGGACTGTTCCCATGGGGCACAGGGTCAGAGCTGATTTGCATAAAGCCATTATCTGACCCAGGGTGGTGTGGAGTGCAAAAAACGATGGATTTAGACCCAGATCCTTGTACTGGGGTGAATGTAAGACATTGTTCTACATTCTGTCCATCAAATTGTTTTTTGTAATTTTCTCCCTGAGTGTACTGGGGTAGCTCAGACGTGGGTCCCAGAGCCTCCACACCACTGGAGTCAAGCTAGCCGGGCTGATGAGAGGTGCTATCTCGAAACCGGTCCGGTCCTCGGATGCTTGATTCCGGTCTGGGAAAGATATGGCTGTTGTAGTTCGGACTGGACTGTTCCCATGGGGCACAGGGTCAGAGCTGATTTGCATAAAGCCATTATCTGACCCAGGGTGGTGTGGAGTGCAAAAAACGATGGATTTAGACCCAGATCCTTGTACTGGGGTGAATGTAAGACATTGTTCTACACGCTGTCCATCAAATTGTTTTTTGTAATTTTCTCCCTGAGTGTACTGGGGTAGCTCAGACGTGGGTCCCAGAGCCTCCACACCACTGGAGTCAAGCTAGCCGGGCTGATGAGAGGTGCTACCTCGAAACCGGTCCGGTCCT
The DNA here is from genome assembly GCF_964263255.1 of Lissotriton vulgaris. Taxonomy (NCBI): domain Eukaryota; kingdom Metazoa; phylum Chordata; class Amphibia; order Caudata; family Salamandridae; genus Lissotriton; species Lissotriton vulgaris. The sequence continues at coordinate 26,310 of NW_028250261.1, forward strand.
CGGATGCTTGATTCCGGTCTGGGAAAGATATGGCTGTTGTAGTTCGGACTGGACTGTTCCCATGGGGCACAGGGTCAGAGCTGATTTGCATAAAGCCATTATCTGACCCAGGGTGGTGTGGAGTGCAAAAAACGATGGATTTAGACCCAGATCCTTGTACTGGGGTGAATGTAAGACATTGTTCTACATTCTGTCCATCAAATTGTTTTTTGTAATTTTCTCCCTGAGTGTACTGGGGTAGCTCAGACGTGGGTCCCAGAGCCTCCACACCACTGGAGTCAAGCTAGCCGGGCTGATGAGAGGTGCTACCTCGAAACCGGTCCGGTCCTCGGATGCTTGATTCCGGTCTGGGAAAGATATGGCTGTTGTAGTTCGGACTGGACTGTTCCCATGGGGCACAGGGTCAGAGCTGATTTGCATAAAGCCATTATCTGACCCATGGTGGTGTGGAGTGCAAAAAACGATGGATTTAGACCCAGATCCTTGTACTGGGGTGAATGTAAGACATTGTTCTACATTCTGTCCATCAAATTGTTTTTTGTAATTTTCTCCCTGAGTGTACTGGGGTAGCTCAGACGTGGGTCCCAAAGCCTCCACACCACTGGAGTCAAGCTAGCCGGGCTCATGAGAGGTGCTACCTCGAAACCGGTCCGGTCCTCGGATGCTTGATTCCGGTCTGGGAAAGATATGGCTGTTGTAGTTCGGACTGGACTGTTCCCATGGGGCACAGGGTCAGAGCTGATTTGCATAAAGCCATTATCTGACCCAGGGTGGTGTGGAGTGCAAAAAACGATGGATTTAGACCCAGATCCTTGTACTGGGGTGAATGTAAGACATTGTTCTACATTCTGTCCATCAAATTGTTTTTTGTAATGTTCTCCCTGAGTGTACTGGGGTAGCTCAGACGTGGGTCCCAGAGCCTCCACACCACTGGAGTCAAGCTAGCCGGGCTGATGAGAGGTGCTACCTCGAAACCGGTCCGGTCCTCGGATGCTTGATTCCGGTCTGGGAAAGATATGGCTGTTGTAGTTCGGACTGGACTGTTCCCATGGGGCACAGGGTCAGAGCTGATTTGCATAAAGCCATTATCTGACCCAGGGTGGTGTGGAGTGCAAAAAACGATGGATTTAGACCCAGATCCTTGTACTGGGGTGAATGTAAGACATTGTTCTACATTCTGTCCATCAAATTGTTTTTTGTAATTTTCTCCCTGAGTGTACTGGGGTAGCTCAGACGTGGGTCCCAGAGCCTCCACACCACTGGAGTCAAGCTAGCCGGGCTGATGAGAGGTGCTACCTCGAAACCGGTCCGGTCCTCGGATGCTTGATTCTGGTCGGGGAAAGATATGGCTTTTGTAGTTCGGACTGGACTGTTCCCATGGGGCACAGGGTCAGAGCTGATTTGCATAAAGCCATTATCTGACCCAGGGTGGTGTGGAGTGCAAAAAACGATGGATTTAGACCCAGATCCTTGTACTGGGGTGAATGTAAGACATTGTTCTAAATTCTGTCCATCAAATTGTTTTTTGTAATTTTCTCCCTGAGTGTACTGGGGTAGCTCAGACGTGGGTCCCAGAGCCTCCACACCACTGGAGTCAAGCTAGCCGGGCTGATGAGAGGTGCTACCTCGAAACCGGTCCGGTCCTCGGATGCTTGATTCCGGTCTGGGAAAGATATGGCTGTTGTAGTTCGGACTGGACTGTTCCCATGGGGCACAGGGTCAGAGCTGATTTGCATAAAGCCATTATCTGACCCAGGGTGGTGTGGAGTGCAAAAAACGATGGATTTAGACCCAGATCCTTGTACTGGGGTGAATGTAAGACATTGTTCTACATTCTGTCCATCAAATTGTTTTTTGTAATTTTCTCCCTGAGTGTACTGGGGTAGCTCAGACGTGGGTCCCAGAGCCTCCACACCACTGGAGTCAAGCTAGCCGGGCTGATGAGAGGTGCTACCTCGAAACCGGTCCGGTCCTCGGATGCTTGATTCCGGTCTGGGAAAGATATGGCTGTTGTAGTTCGGACTGGACTGTTCCGATGGGGCACAGGGTCAGAGCTGATTTGCATAAAGCCATTATCTGACCCAGGGTGGTGTGGAGTGCAAAAAACGATGGATTTAGACCCAGATCCTTGTACTGGGGTGAATGTAAGACATTGTTCTACATTCTGTCCATCAAATTGTTTTTTGTAATTTTCTCCCTGAGTGTACTGGGGTAGCTCAGACGTGGGTCCCAGAGCCTCCACACCACTGGAGTCAAGCTAGCCGGGCTGATGAGAGGTGCTACCTCGAAACCGGTCCGGTCCTCGGATGCTTGATTCCGGTCTGGGAAAGATATGGCTGTTGTAGTTCGGACTGGACTGTTCCCATGGGGCACAGGGTCAGAGCTGATTTGCATAAAGCCATTATCTGACCCAGGGTGGTGTGGAGTGCAAAAAACGATGGATTTAGACCCAGATCCTTGTACTGGGGTGAATGTAAGACATTGTTCTACATTCTTTCCATCACATTGTTTTTTGTAATTTTCTCCCTGAGTGTACTGGGGTAGCTCAGACGTGGGTCCCAGAGCCTCCACACCACTGGAGTCAAGCTAGCCGGGCTGATGAGAGGTGCTACCTCGAAACCGGTCCGGTCCTCGGATGCTTGATTCTGGTCGGGGAAAGATATGGCTGTTGTAGTTCGGACTGGACTGTTCCCATGGGGCACAGGGTCAGAGCTGATTTGCATAAAGCCATTATCTGACCCAGGGTGGTGTGGAGTGCAAAAAACGATGGATTTAGACCCAGATCCTTGTACTGGGGTGAATGTAAGACATTGTTCTACATTCTGTCCATCAAATTGTTTTTTGTAATTTTCTCCCTGAGTGTACTGGGGTAGCTCAGACGTGGGTCCCAGAGCCTCCACACCACTGGAGTCAAGCTAGCCGGGCTGATGAGAGGTGCTACCTCGAAACCGGTCCGGTCCTCGGATGCTTGATTCCGGTCTGGGAACGATATGGCTGTTGTAGTTCGGACTGGACTGTTCCCATGGGGCACAGGGTCAGAGCTGATTTGCATAAAGCCATTATCTGACCCATGGTGGTGTGGAGTGCAAAAAACGATGGATTTAGACCCAGATCCTTGTACTGGGGTGAATGTAAGACATTGTTCTACATTCTGTCCATCAAATTGTTTTTTGTAATTTTCTCCCTGAGTGTACTGGGGTAGCTCAGACGTGGGTCCCAAAGCCTCCACACCACTGGAGTCAAGCTAGCCGGGCTGATGAGAGGTGCTACCTCGAAACCGGTCCGGTCCTCGGATGCTTGATTCCGGTCTGAGAAAGATATGGCTGTTGTAGTTCGGACTGGACTGTTCCCATGGGGCACAGGGTCAGAGCTGATTTGCATAAAGCCATTATCTGACCCAGGGTGGTGTGGAGTGCAAAAAACGATGGATTTAGACCCAGATCCTTGTACTGGGGTGAATGTAAGACATTGTTCTACATTCTGTCCATCAAATTGTTTTTTGTAATGTTCTCCCTGAGTGTACTGGGGTAGCTCAGACGTGGGTCCCAGAGCCTCCACACCACTGGAGTCAAGCTAGCCGGGCTGATGAGAGGTGCTACCTCGAAACCGGTCCGGTCCTCGGATGCTTGATTCCGGTCTGGGAAAGATATGGCTGTTGTAGTTCGGACTGGACTGTTCCCATGGGGCACAGGGTCAGAGCTGATTTGCATAAAGCCATTATCTGACCCAGGGTGGTGTGGAGTGCAAAAAACGATGGATTTAGACCCAGATCCTTGTACTGGGGTGAATGTAAGACATTGTTCTACATTCTGTCCATCAAATTGTTTTTTGTAATTTTCTCCCTGAGTGTACTGGGGTAGCTCAGACGTGGGTCCCAGAGCCTCCACACCACTGGAGTCAAGCTAGCCGGGCTGATGAGAGGTGCTACCTCGAAACCGGTCCGGTCCTCGGATGCTTGATTCTGGTCGGGGAAAGATATGGCTGTTGTAGTTCGGACTGGACTGTTCCCATGGGGCACAGGGTCAGAGCTGATTTGCATAAAGCCATTATCTGACCTAGGGTGGTGTGGAGTGCAAAAAACGATGGATTTAGACCCAGATCCTTGTACTGGGGTGAATGTAAGACATTGTTCTACATTCTGTCCATCAAATTGTTTTTTGTAATTTTCTCCCTGAGTGTACTGGGGTAGCTCAGACGTGGGTCCCAGAGCCTCCACACCACTGGAGTCAAGCTAGCCTGGCTGATGAGAGGTGCTACCTCGAAACCGGTCCGGTCCTCGGATGCTTGATTCCGGTCTGGGAAAGATATGGCTGTTGTAGTTCGGACTGGACTGTTCCCATGGGGCACAGGGTCAGAGCTGATTTGCATAAAGCCATTATCTGACCCAGGGTGGTGTGGAGTGCAAAAAACGATGGATTTAGACCCAGATCCTTGTACTGGGGTGAATGTAAGACATTATTCTACATTCTGTCCATCAAATTGTTTTTTGTAATTTTCTCCCTGAGTGTACTGGGGTAGCTCAGACGTGCGTCCCAGAGCCTCCACACCACTGGAGTCAAGCTAGCCGGGCTGATGAGAGGTGCTACCTCGAAACCGGTCCGGTCCTCGGATGCTTGATTCCGGTCTGGGAAAGATATGGCTGTTGTAGTTCGGACTGGACTGTTCCGATGGGGCACAGGGTCAGAGCTGATTTGCATAAAGCCATTATCTGACCCAGGGTGGTGTGGAGTGCAAAAAACGATGGATTTAGACCCAGATCCTTGTACTGGGGTGAATGTAAGACATTGTTCTACATTCTGTCCATCAAATTGTTTTTTGTAATTTTCTCCCTGAGTGTACTGGGGTAGCTCAGACGTGGGTCCCAGAGCCTCCACACCACTGGAGTCAAGCTAGCCGGGCTGATGAGAGGTGCTACCTCGAAACCGGTCCGGTCCTCGGATGCTTGATTCTGGTCGGGGAAAGATATGGCTGTTGTAGTTCGGACTGGACTGTTCCCATGGGGCACAGGGTCAGAGCTGATTTGCATAAAGCCATTATCTGACCTAGGGTGGTGTGGAGTGCAAAAAACGATGGATTTAGACCCAGATCCTTGTACTGGGGTGAATGTAAGACATTGTTCTACATTCTGTCCATCAAATTGTTTTTTGTAATTTTCTCCCTGAGTGTACTGGGGTAGCTCAGACGTGGGTCCCAGAGCCTCCACACCACTGGAGTCAAGCTAGCCTGGCTGATGAGAGGTGCTACCTCGAAACCGGTCCGGTCTTTGGATGCTTGATTCCGGTCTGGGAAAGATATGGCTGTTGTAGTTCGGACTGGACTGTTCCCATGGGGCACAGGGTCAGAGCTGATTTGCATAAAGCCATTATCTGACCCAGGGTGGTGTGGAGTGCAAAAAACGATGGATTTAGACCCAGATCCTTGTACTGGGGTGAATGTAAGACATTGTTCTACATTCTGTCCATCAAATTGTTTTTTGTAATTTTCTCCCTGAGTGTACTGGGGTAGCTCAGACGTGCGTCCCAGAGCCTCCACACCACTGGAGTCAAGCTAGCCGGGCTGATGAGAGGTGCTACCTCGAAACCGGTCCGGTCCTCGGATGCTTGATTCCGGTCTGGGAAAGATATGGCTGTTGTAGTTCGGACTGGACTGTTCCGATGGGGCACAGGGTCAGAGCTGATTTGCATAAAGCCATTATCTGACCCAGGGTGGTGTGGAGTGCAAAAAACGATGGATTTAGACCCAGATCCTTGTACTGGGGTGAATGTAAGACATTGTTCTACATTCTGTCCATCAAATTGTTTTTTGTAATTTTCTCCCTGAGTGTACTGGGGTAGCTCAGACGTGGGTCCCAGAGCCTCCACACCACTGGAGTCAAGCTAGCCGGGCTGATGAGAGGTGCTACCTCGAAACCGGTCCGGTCCTCGGATGCTTGATTCCGGTCTGGGAAAGATATGGCTGTTGTAGTTCGGACTGGACTGTTCCCATGGGGCACAGGGTCAGAGCTGATTTGCATAAAGCCATTATCTGACCCAGGGTGGTGTGGAGTGCAAAAAACGATGGATTTAGACCCAGATCCTTGTACTGGGGTGAATGTAAGACATTGTTCTACATTCTGTCCATCAAATTGTTTTTTGTAATTTTCTCCCTGAGTGTACTGGGGTAGCTCAGACGTGGGTCCCAGAGCCTCCACACCACTGGAGTCAAGTTAGCCGGGCTGATGAAAGGTGCTACCTCGAAACCGGTCCGGTCCTCGGATGCTTGATTCCGGTCTGGGAAAGATATGGCTGTTGTAGTTCGGACTGGACTGTTCCCATGGGGCACAGGGTCAGAGCTGATTTGCATAAAGCCATTATCTGACCCAGGGTGGTGTGGAGTGCAAAGAACGATGGATTTAGACCCAGATCCTTGTACTGGGGTGAATGTAAGACATTGTTCTACATTCTGTCCATCAAATTGTTTTTTGTAATTTTCTCCCTGAGTGTACTGGGGTAGCTCAGACGTGGGTCCCAGAGCCTCCACACCACTGGAGTCAAGCTAGCCGGGCTGATGAGAGGTGCTACCTCGAAACCGGTCCGGTCCTCGGATGCTTGATTCCGGTCTGGGAAAGATATGGCTGTTGTAGTTCGGACTGGACTGTTCCCATGGGGCACAGGGTCAGAGCTGATTTGCATAAAGCCATTATCTGACCCAGGGTGGTGTGGAGTGCAAAAAACGATGGATTTAGACCCAGATCCTTGTACTGGGGTGAATGTAAGACATTGTTCTACATTCTGTCCATCAAATTGTTTTTTGTAATTTTCTCCCTGAGTGTACTGGGGTAGCTCAGACGTGGGTCCCAGAGCCTCCACACCACTGGAGTCAAGCTAGCCGGGCTGATGAGAGGTGCTACCTCGAAACCGGTCCGGTCCTCGGATGCTTGATTCCGGTCTGGGAAAGATATGGCTGTTGTAGTTCGGACTGGACTGTTCCCATGGGGCACAGGGTCAGAGCTGATTTGCATAAAGCCATTATCTGACCCAGGGTGGTGTGGAGTGCAAAAAACGATGGATTTAGACCCAGATCCTTGTACTGGGGTGAATGTAAGACATTGTTCTACATTCTGTCCATCAAATTGTTTTTTGTAATTTTCTCCCTGAGTGTACTGGGGTAGCTCAGACGTGGGTCCCAGAGCCTCCACACCACTGGAGTCAAGCTAGCCGGGCTGATGAGAGGTGCTACCTCGAAACCGGTCCGGTCCTCGGATGCTTGATTCCGGTCTGGGAAAGATATGGCTGTTGTAGTTCGGACTGGACTGTTCCCATGGGGCACAGGGTCAGAGCTGATTTGCATAAAGCCATTATCTGACCCAGGGTGGTGGTGGAGTGCAAAAAACGATGGATTTAGACCCAGATCCTTGTACTGGGGTGAATGTAAGACATTGTTCTACATTCTGTCCATCAAATTGTTTTTTGTAATTTTCTCCCTGAGTGTACTGGGGTAGCTCAGACGTGGGTCCCAGAGCCTCCACACCACTGGAGTCAAGCTAGCCGGGCTGATGAGAGGTGCTACCTCGAAACCGGTCCAGTCCTCGGATGCTTGATTCCGGTCTGGGAAGGATATGGCTGTTGTAGTTCGGACTGGACTGTTCCCATGGGGCACAGGGTCAGAGCTGATTTGCATAAAGCCATTATCTGACCCAGGGTGGTGTGGAGTGCAAAAAACGATGGATTTAGACCCAGATCCTTGTACTGGGGTGAATGTAAGACATTGTTCTACATTCTGTCCATCAAATTGTTTTTTGTAATTTTCTCCCTGAGTGTACTGGGGTAGCTCAGACGTGGGTCCCAGAGCCTCCACACCACTGGAGTCAAGCTAGCCGGGCTGATGAGAGGTGCTACCTCGAAACCGGTCCGGTCCTCGGATACTTGATTCCGGTCTGGGAAAGATATGGCTGTTGTAGTTCGGACTGGACTGTTCCCATGGGGCACAGGGTCAGAGCTGATTTGCATAAAGCCATTATCTGACCCAGGGTGGTGTGGAGTGCAAAAAACGATGGATTTAGACCCAGATGCTTGTACTGGGGTGAATGTAAGACATTGTTCTACATTCTGTCCATCAAATTGTTTTTTGTAATTTTCTCCCTGAGTGTACTGGGGTAGCTCAGACGTGGGTCCCAGAGCCTCCACACCACTGGAGTCAAGCTAGCCGGGCTGATGAGAGGTGCTACCTCGAAACCGGTCCAGTCCTCGGATGCTTGATTTCGGTCTGGGAAAGATATGGCTGTTGTAGTTCGGACTGGACTGTTCCCATGGGGCACAGGGTCAGAGCTGATTTGCATAAAGCCATTATCTGACCCAGGGTGGTGTGGAGTGCAAAAAACGATGGATTTAGACCCAGATCCTTGTACTGGGATGAATGTAAGACATTGTTCTACATTCTGTCCATCAAATTGTTTTTTGTAATTTTCTCCCTGAGTGTACTGGGGTAGCTCAGACGTGGGTCCCAGAGCCTCCACACCACTGGAGTCAAGCTAGCCGGGCTGATGAGAGGTGCTACCTCGAAACCGGTCCGGTCCTCGGATGCTTGATTCCGGTCTGGGAAAGATATGGCTGTTGTAGTTCGGACTGGACTGTTCCCATGGGGCACAGGGTCAGAGCTGATTTGCATAAAGCCATTATCTGACCCAGGGTGGTGTGGAGTGCAAAAAACGATGGATTTAGACCCAGATCCTTGTACTGGGGTGAATGTAAGACATTGTTCTACATTCTGTCCATCAAATTGTTTTTTGTAATTTTCTCCCTGAGTGTACTGGGGTAGCTCAGACGTGGGTCCCAGAGCCTCCACACAACTGGAGTCAAGCTAGCCGGGCTGATGAGAGGTGCTACCTCGAAACCGGTCCGGTCCTCGGATGCTTGATTCCGGTCTGGGAAAGATATGGCTGTTGTAGTTCGGACTGGACTGTTCCCATGGGGCACAGGGTCAGAGCTGATTTGCATAAAGCCATTATCTGACCCAGGGTGGTGTGGAGTGCAAAAAACGATGGATTTAGACCCAGATCCTTGTACTGGGGTGAATGTAAGACATTGTTCTACACTCTGTCCATCAAATTGTTTTTTGTAATTTTCTCCCTGAGTGTACTGGGGTAGCTCAGACGTGGGTCCCAGAGCCTCCACACCACTGGAGTCAAGCTAGCCGGGCTGATGAGAGGTGCTACCTCGAAACCGGTCCGGTCCTCGGATGCTTGATTCCGGTCTGGGAAAGATATGGCTGTTGTAGTTCGGACTGGACTGTTCCCATGGGGCACAGGGTCAGAGCTGATTTGCATAAAGCCATTATCTGACCCAGGGTGGTGTGGAGTGCAAAAAACAATGGATTTAGACCCAGATCCTTGTACTGGGGTGAATGTAAGACATTGTTCTACATTCTGTCCATCAAATTGTTTTTTGTAATTTTCTCCCTGAGTGTACTGGGGTAGCTCAGACGTGGGTCCCAGAGCCTCCACACCACTGGAGTCAAGCTAGCCGGGCTGATGAGAGGTGCTACCTCGAAACCGGTCCGGTCCTCGGATGCTTGATTCCGGTCTGGGAAAGATATGGCTGTTGTAGTTCGGACTGGACTGTTCCCATGGGGCACAGGGTCAGAGCTGATTTGCATAAAGCCATTATCTGACCCATGGTGGTGTGGAGTGCAAAAAACGATGGATTTAGACCCAGATCCTTGTACTGGGGTGAATGTAAGACATTGTTCTACATTCTGTCCATCAAATTGTTTTTTGTAATTTTCTCCCTGAGTGTACTGGGGTAGCTCAGACGTGGGTCCCAAAGCCTCCACACCACTGCAGTCAAGCTAGCCGGGCTGATGAGAGGTGCTACCTCGAAACCGGTCCGGTCCTCGGATGCTTGATTCCGGTCTGGGAAAGATATGGCTGTTGTAGTTCGGACTGGACTGTTCCCATGGGGCACAGGGTCAGAGCTGATTTGCATAAAGCCATTATCTGACCCAGGGTGGTGTGGAGTGCAAAAAACGATGGATTTAGACCCAGATCCTTGTACTGGGGTGAATGTAAGACATTGTTCTACATTCTGTCCATCAAATTGTTTTTTGTAATGTTCTCCCTGAGTGTACTGGGGTAGCTCAGACGTGGGTCCCAGAGCCTCCACACCACTGGAGTCAAGCTAGCCGGGCTGATGAGAGGTGCTACCTCGAAACCGGTCTGGTCCTCGGATGCTTGATTCCGGTCTGGGAAAGATATGGCTGTTGTAGTTCGGACTGGACTGTTCCCATGGGGCACAGGGTCAGAGCTGATTTGCATAAAGCCATTATCTGACCCAGGGTGGTGTGGAGTGCAAAAAACGATGGATTTAGACCCAGATCCTTGTACTGGGGTGAATGTAAGACATTGTTCTACATTCTGTCCATCAAATTGTTTTTTGTAATTTTCTCCCTGAGTGTACTGGGGTAGCTCAGACGTGGGTCCCAGAGCCTCCACACCACTGGAGTCAAGCTAGCCGGGCTGATGAGAGGTGCTACCTCGAAACCGGTCCGGTCCTCGGATGCTTGATTCTGGTCGGGGAAAGATATGGCTGTTGTAGTTCGGACTGGACTGTTCCCATGGGGAACAGGGTCAGAGCTGATTTGCATAAAGCCATTATCTGACCCAGGGTGGTGTGGAGTGCAAAAAACGATGGATTTAGACCCAGATCCTTGTACTGGGGTGAATGTAAGACATTGTTCTACATTCTGTCCATCAAATTGTTTTTTGTAATTTTCTCCCTGAGTGTACTGGGGTAGCTCAGACGTGGGTCCCAGAGCCTCCACACCACTGGAGTCAAGCTAGCCGGGCTGATGAGAGGTGCTACCTCGAAACCGGTCCGGTCCTCGGATGCTTGATTCCGGTCTGGGAAAGATATGGCTGTTGTAGTTCGGACTGGACTGTTCCCATGGGGCACAGGGTCAGAGCTGATTTGCATAAAGCCATTATCTGACCCAGGGTGGTGTGGAGTGCAAAAAACGATGGATTTAGACCCAGATCCTTGTACTGGGGTGAATGTAAGACATTGTTCTACATTCTGTCCATCAAATTGTTTTTTGTAATTTTCTCCCTGAGTGTACTGGGGTAGCTCAGACGTGGGTCCCAGAGCCTCCACACCACTGGAGTCAAGCTAGCCGGGCTGATGAGAGGTGCTACCTCGAAACCGGTCCGGTCCTCGGATGCTTGATTCCGGTCTGGGAAAGATATGGCTGTTGTAGTTCGGACTGGACTGTTCCCATGGGGCACAGGGTCAGAGCTGATTTGCATAAAGCCATTATCTGACCCAGGGTGGTGTGGAGTGCAAAAAACGATGGATTTAGACGCAGATCCTTGTACTGGGGTGAATGTAAGACATTGTTCTACATTCTGTCCATCAAATTGTTTTTTGTAATTTTCTCCCTGAGTGTACTGGGGTAGCTCAGACGTGGGTCCCAGAGCCTCCACACCACTGGAGTCAAGCTAGCCGGGCTGATGAGAGGTGCTACCTCGAAACCGGTCCGGTCCTCGGATGCTTGATTACGGTCTGGGAAAGATATGGCTGTTGTAGTTCGGACTGGACTGTTCCCATGGGGCACAGGGTCAGAGCTGATTTGCATAAAGCCATTATCTGACCCAGGGTGGTGTGGAGTGCAAAAAACGATGGATTTAGACCCAGATCCTTGTACTGGGGTGAATGTAAGACATTGTTCTACATTCTGTCCATCAAATTGTTTTTTGTAATTTTCTCCCTGAGTGTACTGGGGTAGCTCAGACGTGGGTCCCAGAGCCTCCACACCACTGGAGTCAAGCTAGCCGGGCTGATGAGAGGTGCTACCTCGAAACCGGTCCGGTCCTCGGATGCTTGATTCCGGTCTGGGAAAGATATGGCTGTTGTAGTTCGGACTGGACTGTTCCCATGGGGCACAGGGTCAGAGCTGATTTGCATAAAGCCATTATCTGACCCAGGGTGGTGTGGAGTGCAAAAAACGATGGATTTAGACCCAGATCCTTGTACTGGGGTGAATGTAAGACATTGTTCTACATTCTGTCCATCAAATTGTTTTTTGTAATTTTCTCCCTGAGTGTACTGGGGTAGCTCAGACGTGCGTCCCAGAGCCTCCACACCACTGGAGTCAAGCTAGCCGGGCTGATGAGAGGTGCTACCTCGAAACCGGTCCGGTCCTCGGATGCTTGATTCCGGTCTGGGAAAGATATGGCTGTTGTAGTTCGGACTGGACTGTTCCGATGGGGCACAGGGTCAGAGCTGATTTGCATAAAGCCATTATCTGACCCAGGGTGGTGTGGAGTGCAAAAAACGATGGATTTAGACCCAGATCCTTGTACTGGGGTGAATGTAAGACATTGTTCTACATTCTGTCCATCAAATTGTTTTTTGTAATTTTCTCCCTGAGTGTACTGGGGTAGCTCAGACGTGGGTCCCAGAGCCTCCACACCACTGGAGTCAAGCTAGCCGGGCTGATGAGAGGTGCTACCTCGAAACCGGTCCGGTCCTCGGATGCTTGATTCCGGTCTGGGAAAGATATGGCTGTTGTAGTTCGGACTGGACTGTTCCCATGGGGCACAGGGTCAGAGCTGATTTGCATAAAGCCATTATCTAACCCAGGGTGGTGTGGAGTGCAAAAAACGATGGATTTAGACCCTGATCCTTGTACTGGGGTGAATGTAAGACATTGTTCTACATTCTGTCCATCAAATTGTTTTTTGTAATTTTCTCCCTGAGTGTACTGGGGTAGCTCAGACGTGGGTCCCAGAGCCTCCACACCACTGGAGTCAAGCTAGCCGGGCTGATGAGAGGTGCTACCTCGAAACCGGTCCGGTCCTCGGATGCTTGATTCCGGTCTGGGAAAGATATGGCTGTTGTAGTTCGGACTGGACTGTTCCCATGGGGCACAGGGTCAGAGCTGATTTGCATAAAGCCATTATCTGACCCAGGGAGGAGTGGAGTGCAAAAAACGATGGATTTAGACCCAGATCCTTGTACTGGGGTGAATGTAAGACATTGTTCTACATTCTGTCCATCAAATTGTTTTTTGTAATTTTCTCCCTGAGTGTACTGGGGTAGCTCAGACGTGGGTCCCAGAGCCTCCACACCACTGGAGTCAAGCTAGCCGGGCTGATGAGAGGTGCTACCTCGAAACCGGTCCGGTCCTCGGATGCTTGATTCCGGTCTGGGAAAGATATGGCTGTTGTAGTTCGGACTGGACTGTTCCCATGGGGCACAGGGTCAGAGCTGATTTGCATAAAGCCATTATCTGACCCAGGGTGGTGTGGAGTGCAAAAAACGATGGATTTAGACCCAGATCCTTGTACTGGGGTGAATGTAAGACATTGTTCTACATTCTGTCCATCAAATTGTTTTTTTGTAATTTTCTCCCTGAGTGTACTGGGGTAGCTCAGACGTGCGTCCCAGAGCCTCCACACCACTGGAGTCAAGCTAGCCGGGCTGATGAGAGGTGCTACCTCGAAACCGGTCCGGTCCTCGGATGCTTGATTCCGGTCTGGGAAAGATATGGCTGTTGTAGTTCGGACTGGACTGTTCCGATGGGGCACAGGGTCAGAGCTGATTTGCATAAAGCCATTATCTGACCCAGGGTGGTGTGGAGTGCAAAAAACGATGGATTTAGACCCAGATCCTTGTACTGGGGTGAATGTAAGACATTGTTCTACATTCTGTCCATCAAATTGTTTTTTGTAATTTTCTCCCTGAGTGTACTGGGGTAGCTCAGACGTGGGTCCCAGAGCCTCCACACCACTGGAGTCAAGCTAGCCGGGCTGATGAGAGGTGCTACCTCGAAACCGGTCCGGTCCTCGGATGCTTGATTCCGGTCTGGGAAAGATATGGCTGTTGTAGTTCGGACTGGACTAGTCCCATGGGGCACAGGGTCAGAGCTGATTTGCATAAAGCCATTATCTAACCCAGGGTGGTGTGGAGTGCAAAAAACGATGGATTTAGACCCAGATCCTTGTACTGGGGTGAATGTAAGACATTGTTCTACATTCTGTCCATCAAATTGTTTTTTGTAATTTTCTCCCTGAGTGTACTGGGGTAGCTCAGACGTGGGTCCCAGAGCCTCCACACCACTGGAGTCAAGCTAGCCGGGCTGATGAGAGGTGCTACCTCGAAACCGGTCTGGTCCTCGGATGCTTGATTCCGGTCTGGGAAAGATATGGCTGTTGTAGTTCGGACTGGACTGTTCCCATGGGGCAGAGGGTCAGAGCTGATTTGCATGAAGCCATTATCTGACCCAGGGTGGTGTGGAGTGCAAAAAACGATGGATTTAGACCCAGATCCTTGTACTGGGGTGAATGTAAGACATTGTTCTACATTCTGTCCATCAAATTGTTTTTTGTAATTTTCTCCCTGAGTGTACTGGGGTAGCTCAGACGTGGGTCCCAGAGCCTCCACACCACTGGAGTCAAGCTAGCCGGGCTGATGAAAGGTGCTACCTCGAAACCGGTCCGGTCCTCGGATGCTTGATTCCGGTCTGGGAAAGATATGGCTGTTGTAGTTCGGACTGGACTGTTCCCATGGGGCACAGGGTCAGAGCTGATTTGCATAAAGCCATTATCTGACCCAGGGTGGTGTGGAGTGCAAAGAACGATGGATTTAGACCCAGATCCTTGTACTGGGGTGAATGTAAGACATTGTTCTACATTCTGTCCATCAAATTGTTTTTTGTAATTTTCTCCCTGAGTGTACTGGGGTAGCTCAGACGTCGGTCCCAGAGCCTCCACACCACTGGAGTCAAGCTAGCCGGGCTGATGAGAGGTGCTACCTCGAAACCGGTCCGGTCCTCGGATGCTTGATTCCGGTCTGGGAAAGATATGGCTGTTGTAGTTCGGACTGGACTGTTCCCATGGGGCACAGGGTCAGAGCTGATTTGCATAAAGCCATTATCTGACCCAGGGTGGTGTGGAGTGCAAAAAACGATGGATTTAGACCCAGATCCTTGTACTGGGGTGAATGTAAGACATTGTTCTACATTCTGTCCATCAAATTGTTTTTTGTAATTTTCTCCCTGAGTGTACTGGGGTAGCTCAGACGTGGGTCCCAGAGCCTCCACACCACTGGAGTCAAGCTAGCCGGGCTGATGAGAGGTGCTACCTCGAAACCGGTCCGGTCCTCGGATGCTTGATTCCGGTCTGGGAAAGATATGGCTGTTGTAGTTCGGACTGGACTGTTCCCATGGGGCACAGGGTCAGAGCTGATTTGCATAAAGCCATTATCAGACCCAGGGTGGTGTGGAGTGCAAAAAACGATGGATTTAGACCCAGATCCTTGTACTGGGGTGAATGTAAGACATTGTTCTACATTCTGTCCATCAAATTGTTTTTTGTAATTTTCTCCCTGAGTGTACTGGGGTAGCTCAGACGTGGGTCCCAGAGCCTCCACACCACTGGAGTCAAGCTAGCCGGGCTGATGAGAGGTGCTACCTCGAAACCGGTCCGGTCCTCGGATGCTTGATTCCGGTCTGGGAAAGATATGGCTGTTGTAGTTCGGACTGGACTGTTCCCATGGGGCACAGGGTCAGAGCTGATTTGCATAAAGCCATTATCTGACCCAGGGTGGTGTGGAGTGCAAAAAACGATGGATTTAGACCCAGATCCTTGTACTGGGGTGAATGTAAGACATTGTTCTACATTCTGTCCATCAAATTGTTTTTTGTAATTTTCTCCCTGAGTGTACTGGGGTAGCTCAGACGTGGGTCCCAGAGCCTCCACACCACTGGAGTCAAGCTAGCCGGGCTGATGAGAGGTGCTACCTCGAAACCGGTCCAGTCCTCGGATGCTTGATTCCGGTCTGGGAAAGATATGGCTGTTGTAGTTCGGACTGGACTATTCCCATGGGGCACAGGGTCAGAGCTGATTTGCATAAAGCCATTATCTGACCCAGGGTGGTGTGGAGTGCAAAAAACGATGGATTTAGACCCAGATCCTTGTACTGGGGTGAATGTAAGACATTGTTCTACATTCTGTCCATCAAATTGTTTTTTGTAATTTTCTCCCTGAGTGTACTGGGGTAGCTCAGACGTGGGTCCCAGAGCCTCCACACCACTGGAGTCAAGCTAGCCGGGCTGATGAGAGGTGCTACCTCGAAACCGGTCCGGTCCTCGGATACTTGATTCCGGTCTGGGAAAGATATGGCTGTTGTAGTTCGGACTGGACTGTTCCCATGGGGCACAGGGTCAGAGCTGATTTGCATAAAGCCGTTATTTGACCCAGGGTGGTGTGGAGTGCAAAAAACGATGGATTTAGACCCAGATGCTTGTACTGGGGTGAATGTAAGACATTGTTCTACATTCTGTCCATCAAATTGTTTTTTGTAATTTTCTCCCTGAGTGTACTGGGGTAGCTCAGACGTGGGTCCCAGAGCCTCCACACCACTGGAGTCAAGCTAGCCGGGCTGATGAGAGGTGCTACCTCGAAACCGGTCCAGTCCTCGGATGCTTGATTCCGGTCTGGGAAAGATATGGCTGTTGTAGTTCGGACTGGACTGTTCCCATGGGGCACAGGGTCAGAGCTGATTTGCATAAAGCCATTATCTGACCCAGGGTGGTGTGGAGTGCAAAAAACGATGGATTTAGACCCAGATCCTTGTACTGGGGTGAATGTAAGACATTGTTCTACATTCTGTCCATCAAATTGTTTTTTGTAATTTTCTCCCTGAGTGTACTGGGGTAGCTCAGACGTGGGTCCCAGAGCCTCCACACCACTGGAGTCAAGCTAGCCGGGCTGATGAGAGGAGCTACCTCGAAACCGGTCCGGTCCTCGGATGCTTGATTCCGGTCTGGGAAAGATATGGCTGTTGTAGTTCGGACTGGACTGTTCCCATGGGGCACAGGGTCAGAGCTGATTTGCATAAAGCCATTATCTGACCCAGGGTGGTGTGGAGTGCAAAAAACGATGGATTTAGACCCAGATCCTTGTACTGGGGTGAATGTAAGACATTGTTCTACATTCTGTCCATCAAATTGTTTTTTGTAATTTTCTCCCTGAGTGTACTGGGGTAGCTCAGACGTGGGTCCCAGAGCCTCCACACCACTGGAGTCAAGCTAGCCGGGCTGATGAGAGGTGCTATCTCGAAACCGGTCCGGTCCTCGGATGCTTGATTCCGGTCTGGGAAAGATATGGCTGTTGTAGTTCGGACTGGACTGTTCCCATGGGGCACAGGGTCAGAGCTGATTTGCATAAAGCCATTATCTGACCCAGGGTGGTGTGGAGTGCAAAAAACGATGGATTTAGACCCAGATCCTTGTACTGGGGTGAATGTAAGACATTGTTCTACATTCTGTCCATCAAATTGTTTTTTGTAATTTTCTCCCTGAGTGTACTGGGGTAGCTCAGACGTGGGTCCCAGAGCCTCCACACCACTGGAGTCAAGCTAGCCGGGCTGATGAGAGGTGCTACCTCGAAACCGGTCCGGTCCTCGGATGCTTGATTCCGGTCTGGGAAAGATATGGCTGTTGTAGTTCGGACTGGACTGTTCCCATGGGGCACAGGGTCAGAGCTGATTTGCATAAAGCCATTATCTGACCCAGGGTGGTGTGGAGTGCAAAAAACGATGGATTTAGACCCAGATCCTTGTACTGGGGTGAATGTAAGACATTGTTCTACATTCTGTCCATCAAATTGTTTTTTGTAATTTTCTCCCTAAGTGTACTGGGGTAGCTCAGACGTGGGTCCCAGAGCCTCCACACCACTGGAGTCAAGCTAGCCGGGCTGATGAGAGGTGCTACCTCAAAACCGGTCCGGTCCTCGGATGCTTGATTCCGGTCTGGGAAAGATATGGCTGTTGTAGTTCGGACTGGACTGTTCCCATGGGGCACAGGGTCAGAGCTGATTTGCATAAAGCCATTATCTGACCCAGGGTGGTGTGGAGTGCAAAAAACGATGGATTTAGACCCCGATCCTTGTACTGGGGTGAATGTAAGACATTGTTCTACATTCTGTCCATCAAATTGTTTTTTGTAATTTTCTCCCTGAGTGTACTGGGGTAGCTCAGACGTGGGTCCCAGAGCCTCCACACCACTGGAGTCAAGCTAGCCGGGCTGATGAGAGGTGCTACCTCGAAACCGGTCCGGTCCTCGGATGCTTGATTCCGGTCTGGGAAAGATATGGCTGTTGTAGTTCGGACTGGACTGTTCCCATGGGGCACAGGGTCAGAGCTGATTTGCATAAAGCCATTATCTGACCCAGGGTGGTGTGGAGTGCAAAAAACTATGGATTTAGACCCATATCCTTGTACTGGGGTGAATGTAAGACATTGTTCTACATTCTGTCCATCAAATTGTTTTTTGTAATTTTCTCCCTGAGTGTACTGGGGTAGCTCAGACGTGGGTCCCAGAGCCTCCACACCACTGGAGTCAAGCTAGCCGGGCTGATGAGAGGTGCTACCTCGAAACCGGTCCGGTCCTCGGATGCTTGATTCCGGTCTGGGAAAGATATGGCTGTTGTAGTTCGGACTGGATTGTTCCCATGGGGCACAGGGTCAGAGCTGATTTGCATAAAGCCATTATCTGACCCAGGGTGGTGTGGAGTGCAAAAAACGATGGATTTAGACCCAGATCCTTGTACTGGGGTGAATGTAAGACATTGTTCTACATTCTGTCCATCAAATTGTTTTTTGTAATTTTCTCCCTGAGTGTACTGGGGTAGCTCAGACGTGGGTCCCAGAGCCTCCACACCACTGGAGTCAAGCTAGCCGGGCTGATGAGAGGTGCTACCTCGAAACTGGTCCGGTCCTCGGATGCTTGATTCCGGTCTGGGAAAGATATGGCTGTTGTAGTTCGGACTGGACTGTTCCCATGGGGCACAGGGTCAGAGCTGATTTGCATAAAGCCATTATCTGACCCAGGGTGGTGTGGAGTGCAAAAAACGATGGATTTAGACCCAGATCCTTGTACTGGGGTGAATGTAAGACATTGTTCTACATTCTGTCCATCAAATTGTTTTTTGTAATTTTCTCCCTGAGTGTACTGGGGTAGCTCAGACGTGGGTCCCAGAGCCTCCACACCACTGGAGTCAAGCTAGCCGGGCTGATGAGAGGTGCTACCTCGAAACCGGTCCGGTCCTCGGATGCTTGATTCCGGTCTGGGAAAGATATGGCTGTTGTAGTTCGGACTGGACTGTTCCCATGGGGCACAGGGTCAGAGCTGATTTGCATAAAGCCATTATCTGACCCAGGGTGGTGTGGAGTGCAAAAAACGATGGATTTAGACCCAGATCCTTGTACTGGGGTGAATGTAAGACATTGTTCTACATTCTGTCCATCAAATTGTTTTTTGTAATTTTCTCCCTGAGTGTACTGGGGTAGCTCAGACGTGGGTCCCAGAGCCTCCACACCACTGGAGTCAAGCTAGCCGGGCTGATGAGAGGTGCTACCTCGAAACCGGTCCGGTCCTCGGATGCTTGATTCCGGTCTGGGAAAGATATGGCTGTTGTAGTTCGGACTGGACTGTTCCCATGGGGCACAGGGTCAGAGCTGATTTGCATAAAGCCATTATCTGACCCAGGGTGGTGTGGAGTGCAAAAAACGATGGATTTAGACCCAGATCCTTGTACTGGGGTGAATGTAAGACATTGTTCTACATTCTGTCCATCAAATTGTTTTTTGTAATTTTCTCCCTGAGTGTACTGGGGTAGCTCAGACGTGGGTCCCAAAGCCTCCACACCACTGGAGTCAAGCTAGCCGGGCTGATGAGAGGTGCTACCTCGAAACCGGTCCGGTCCTCGGATGCTTGATTCCGGTCTGGGAAAGATATGGCTGTTGTAGTTCGGACTGGACTGTTCCCATGGGGCACAGGGTCAGAGCTGATTTGCATAAAGCCATTATCTGACCCAGGGTGGTGTGGAGTGCAAAAAACGATGGATTTAGACCCAGATCCTTGTACTGGGGTGAATGTAAGACATTGTTCTACATTCTGTCCATCAAATTGTTTTTTGTAATTTTCTCCCTGAGTGTACTGGGGTAGCTCAGACGTGGGTCCCAGAGCCTCCACACCACTGGAGTCAAGCTAGCCGGACTGATGAGAGGTGCTACCTCGAAACCGGTCCGGTCCTCGGATGCTTGATTCCGGTCTGGGAAAGATATGGCTGTTGTAGTTCGGACTGGACTGTTCCCATGGGGCACAGGGTCAGAGCTGATTTGCATAAAGCCATTATCTGACCCAGGGTGGTGTGGAGTGCAAAAAACGATGGATTTAGACCCAGATCCTTGTACTGGGGTGAATGTAAGACATTGTTCTACATTCCGTCCATCAAATTGTTTTTTGTAATTTTCTCCCTGAGTGTACTGGGGTAGCTCAGACGTGGGTCCCAGAGCCTCCACACCACTGGAGTCAAGCTAGCCGGGCTGATGAGAGGTGCTACCTCGAAACCGGTCCCGTCCTCGGATGCTTGATTCCGGTCTGGGAAAGATATGGCTGTTGTAGTTCGGACTGGACTGTTCCCATGGGGCACAGGGTCAGAGCTGATTTGCATAAAGCCATTATCTGACCCAGGGTGGTGTGGAGTGCAAAAAACGATGGATTTAGACCCAGATCCTTGTACTGGGGTGAATGTAAGACATTGTTCTACATTCTGTCCATCAAATTGTTTTTTGTAATTTTCTCCCTGAGTGTACTGGGGTAGCTCAGACGTGGGTCCCAGAGCCTCCACACCACTGGAGTCAAGCTAGCCGGGCTGATGAGAGGTGCTACCTCGAAACCGGTCCGGTCCTCGGATGCTTGATTCCGGTCTGGGAAAGATATGGCTGTTGTAGTTCGGACTGGACTGTTCCCATGGGGCACAGGGTCAGAGCTGATTTGCATAAAGCCATTATCTGACCCAGGGTGGTGTGGAGTGCAAAAAACGATGGATTTAGACCCCAATCCTTGTACTGGGGTGAATATAAGACATTGTTCTACATTCTGTCCATCAAATTGTTTTTTGTAATTTTCTCCCTGAGTGTACTGGGGTAGCTCAGACGTGGGTCCCAGAGCCTCCACACCACTGGAGTCAAGCTAGCCGGACTGATGAGAGGTGCTACCTCGAAACCGGTCCGGTCCTCGGAAGCTTGATTCCGGTCTGGGAAAGATATGGCTGTTGTAGTTCGGACTGGACTGTTCCCATGGGGCACAGGGTCAGAGCTGATTTGCATAAAGCCATTATCTGACCCAGGGTGGTGTGGAGTGCAAAAAACGATGGATTTAGACCCAGATCCTTGTACTGGGGTGAATGTAAGACATTGTTCTACATTCTGTCCATCAAATTGTTTTTTGTAATTTTCTCCCTGAGTGTACTGGGGTAGCTCAGACGTGGGTCCCAGAGCCTCCACACCACTGGAGTCAAGCTAGCCGGGCTGATGAGAGGTGCTACCTCGAAACCGGTCCGGTCCTCGGAGGCTTGATTCCGGTCTGGGAAAGATATGGCTGTTGTAGTTCGGACTGGACTGTTCCCATGGGGCACAGGGTCAGAGCTGATTTGCATAAAGCCATTATCTGACCCAGGGTGGTGTGGAGTGCAAAAAACGATGGATTTAGACCCAGATCCTTGTACTGGGGTGAATGTAAGACATTGTTCTACATTCTGTCCATCAAATTGTTTTTTGTAATTTTCTCCCTGAGTGTACTGGGGTAGCTCAGACGTGGGTCCCAGAGCCTCCACACCACTGGAGTCAAGCTAGCCGGGCTGATGAGAGGTGCTACCTCGAAACCGGTCCGGTCCTCGGATGCTTGATTCCGGTCTGGGAAAGATATGGCTGTTGTAGTTCGGACTGGACTGTTCCCATGGGGCACAGGGTCAGAGCTGATTTGCATAAAGCCATTATCTGACCCAGGGTGGTGTGGAGTGCAAAAAACGATGGATTTAGACCCAGATCCTTGTACTGGGGTGAATGTAAGACATTGTTCTACATTCTGTCCATCAAATTGTTTTTTGTAATTTTCTCCCTGAGTGTACTGAGGTAGCTCAGACGTGGGTCCCAGAGCCTCCACACCACTGGAGTCAAGCTAGCCGGGCTGATGAGAGGTGCTACCTCGAAACCGGTCCGGTCCTCGGATGCTTGATTCCGGTCTGGGAAAGATATGGCTGTTGTAGTTCGGACTGGACTGTTCCCATGGGGCACAGGGTCAGAGCTGATTTGCATAAAGCCATTATCTGACCCAGGGTGGTGTGGAGTGCAAAAAACGATGGATTTAGACCCAGATCCTTGTACTGGGGTGAATGTAAGACATTGTTCTACATTCTGTCCATCAAATTGTTTTTTGTAATTTTCTCCCTGAGTGTACTGGGGTAGCTCAGACTTGGGTCCCAGAGCCTCCACACCACTGGAGTCAAGCTAGCCGGGCTGATGAGAGGTGCTACCTCGAAACCGGTCCGGTCCTCGGATGCTTGATTCCGGTCTGGGAAAGATATGGCTGTTGTAGTTCGGACTGGACTGTTCCCATGGGGCACAGGGTCAGAGCTGATTTGCATAAAGCCATTATCTGACCCAGGGTGGTGTGGAGTGCAAAAAACGATGGATTTAGACCCAGATCCTTGTACTGGGGTGAATGTAAGACATTGTTCTACATTCTGTCCATCAAATTGTTTTTTGTAATTTTCTCCCTGAGTGTACTGGGGTAGCTCAGACGTGGGTCCCAGAGCCTCCACACCACTGGAGTCAAGCTAGCCGGGCTGATGAGAGGTGCTACCTCAAAACCGGTCCGGTCCTCGGATGCTTGATTCCGGTCTGGGAAAGATATGGCTGTTGTAGTTCGGACTGGACTGTTCCCATGGGGCACAGGGTCAGAGCTGATTTGCATAAAGCCATTATCTGACCCAGGGTGGTGTGGAGTGCAAAAAATGATGGATTTAGACCCAGATCCTTGTACTGGGGTGAATGTAAGACATTGTTCTACATTCTGTCCATCAAATTGTTTTTTGTAATTTTCTCCCTGAGTGTACTGGGGTAGCTCAGACGTGGGTCCCAGAGCCTCCACACCACTGGAGTCAAGCTAGCCGGGCTGATGAGAGGTGCTACCTCGAAACCGGTCCGGTCCTCAGATGCTTGATTCCGGTCTGGGAAA
This sequence comes from Lissotriton vulgaris, assembly GCF_964263255.1. Taxonomy (NCBI): domain Eukaryota; kingdom Metazoa; phylum Chordata; class Amphibia; order Caudata; family Salamandridae; genus Lissotriton; species Lissotriton vulgaris. The sequence goes on from NW_028250261.1 coordinate 49,368, forward strand.
GATATGGCTGTTGTAGTTCGGACTGGACTGTTCCCATGGGGCACAGGGTCAGAGCTGATTTGCATAAAGCCATTATCTGACCCAGGGTGGTGTGGAGTGCAAAAAACGATGGATTTAGACCCAGATCCTTGTACTGGGGTGAATGTAAGACATTGTTCTACATTCTGTCCATCAAATTGTTTTTTGTAATTTTCTCCCTGAGTGTACTGGGGTAGCTCAGACGTGGGTCCCAGAGCCTCCACACCACTGGAGTCAAGCTAGCCGGGCTGATGAGAGGTGCTACCTCGAAACCGGTCCGGTCCTCGGATGCTTGATTCCGGTCTGGGAAAGATATGGCTGTTGTAGTTCGGACTGGACTGTTCCCATGGGGCACAGGGTCAGAGCTGATTTGCATAAAGCCATTATCTGACCCAGGGTGGTGTGGAGTGCAAAAAACGATGGATTTAGACCCAGATCCTTGTACTGGGGTGAATGTAAGACATTGTTCTACATTCTGTCCATCAAATTGTTTTTTGTAATTTTCTCCCTGAGTGTACTGGGGTAGCTCAGACGTGGGTCCCAGAGCCTCCACACCACTGGAGTCAAGCTAGCCCGGCTGATGAGAGGTGCTACCTCGAAACCGGTCCGGTCCTCGGATGCTTGATTCCGGTCTGGGAAAGATATGGCTGTTGTAGTTCGGACTGGACTGTTCCCATGGGGCACAGGGTCAGAGCTGATTTGCATAAAGCCATTATCTGACCCAGGGTGGTGTGGAGTGCAAAAAACGATGGATTTAGACCCAGATCCTTGTACTGGGGTGAATGTAAGACATTGTTCTACATTCTGTCCATCAAATTGTTTTTTGTAATTTTCTCCCTGAGTGTACTGGGGTAGCTCAGACGTGGGTCCCAAAGCCTCCACACCACTGGAGTCAAGCTAGCCGGGCTGATGAGAGGTGCTACCTCGAAACCGGTCCGGTCCTCGGATGCTTGATTCCGGTCTGGGAAAGATATGGCTGTTGTAGTTCGGACTGGACTGTTCCCATGGGGCACAGGGTCAGAGCTGATTTGCATAAAGCCATTATCTGACCCAGGGTGGTGTGGAGTGCAAAAAACGATGGATTTAGACCCAGATCCTTGTACTGGGGTGAATGTAAGACATTGTTCTACATTCTGTCCATCAAATTGTTTTTTGTAATTTTCTCCCTGAGTGTACTGGGGTAGCTCAGACGTGGGTCCCAGAGCCTCCACACCACTGGAGTCAAGCTAGCCGGACTGATGAGAGGTGCTACCTCGAAACCGGTCCGGTCCTCGGATGCTTGATTCCGGTCTGGGAAAGATATGGCTGTTGTAGTTCAGACTGGACTGTTCCCATGGGGCACAGGGTCAGAGCTGATTTGCATAAAGCCATGATCTGACCCAGGGTGGTTTGGAGTGCAAAAAACGATGGATTTAGACCCAGATCCTTGTACTGGGGTGAATGTAAGACATTGTTCTACATTCTGTCCATCAAATTGTTTTTTGTAATTTTCTCCCTGAGTGTACTGGGGTAGCTCAGACGTGGGTCCCAGAGCCTCCACACCACTGGAGTCAAGCTAGCCGGGCTGATGAGAGGTGCTACCTCGAAACCGGTCCGGTCCTCGGATGCTTGATTCCGGTCTGGGAAAGATATGGCTGTTGTAGTTCGGACTGGACTGTTCCCATGGGGCACAGGGTCAGAGCTGATTTACATAAAGCCATTATCTGACCCAGGGTGGTGTGGAGTGCAAAAAACGATGGATTTAGACCCAGATCCTTGTACTGGGGTGAATGTAAGACATTGTTCTACATTCTGTCCATCAAATTGTTTTTTGTAATTTTCTCCCTGAGTGTACTGGGGTAGCTCAGACGTGGGTCCCAGAGCCTCCACACCACTGGAGTCAAGCTAGCCGGGCTGATGAGAGGTGCTACCTCAAAACCGGTCCGGTCCTCGGATGCTTGATTCCGGTCTGGGAAAGATATGGCTGTTGTAGTTCGGACTGGACTGTTCCCATGGGGCACAGGGTCAGAGCTGATTTGCATAACGCCATTATCTGACCCAGGGTGGTGTGGAGTGCAAAAAACGATGGATTTAGACCCAGATCCTTGTACTGGGGTGAATGTAAGACATTGTTCTACATTCTGTCCATCAAATTGTTTTTTGTAATTTTCTCCCTGAGTGTACTGGGGTAGCTCAGACGTGGGTCCCAGAGCCTCCACACCACTGGAGTCAAGCTAGCCGGGCTGATGAGAGGTGCTACCTCGAAACCGGTCCGGTCCTCGGATGCTTGATTCCGGTCTGGGATAGATATGGCTGTTGTAGTTCGGACTGGACTGTTCCCATGGGGCACAGGGTCAGAGCTGATTCGCATAAAGCCATTATCTGACCCAGGGTGGTGTGGAGTGCAAAAAACGATGGATTTAGACCCAGATCCTTGTACTGGGGTGAATGTAAGACATTGTTCTACATTCTGTCCATCAAATTGTTTTTTGTAATTTTCTCCCTGAGTGTACTGGGGTAGCTCAGACGTGGGTCCCAGAGCCTCCACACCACTGGAGTCAAGCTAGCCGGGCTGATGAGAGGTGCTACCTCGAAACCGGTCCGGTCCTCGGATGCTTGATTCCGGTCTGGGAAAGATATGGCTGTTGTAGTTCGGACTGGACTGTTCCCATGGGGCACAGGGTCAGAGCTGATTTGCATAAAGCCATTATCTGACCCAGGGTGGTGTGGAGTGCAAAAAACGAAGGATTTAGACCCCGATCCTTGTACTGGGGTGAATGTAAGACATTGTTCTACATTCTGTCCATCAAATTGTTTTTTGTAATTTTCTCCCTGAGTGTACTGGGGTAGCTCAGACGTGGGTCCCAGAGCCTCCACACCACTGGAGTCAAGCTAGCCGGACTGATGAGAGGTGCTACCTCGAAACCGGTCCGGTCCTCGGATGCTTGATTCCGGTCTGGGAAAGATATGGCTGTTGTAGTTCGGACTGGACTGTTCCCATGGGGCACAGGGTCATAGCTGATTTGCATAAAGCCATTATCTGACCCAGGGTGGTGTGGAGTGCAAAAAACGATGGATTTAGACCCAGATCCTTGTACTGGGGTGAATGTAAGACATTGTTCTACATTCTGTCCATCAAATTGTTTTTTGTAATTTTCTCCCTGAGTGTACTGGGGTAGCTCAGACGTGGGTCCCAGAGCCTCCACACCACTGGAGTCAAGCTAGCCGGGCTGATGAGAGGTGCTACCTCGAAACCGGTCCGGTCCTCGGATGCTTGATTCCGGTCTGGGAAAGATATGGCTGTTGTAGTTCGGACTGGACTGTTCCCATGGGGCACAGGGTCAGAGCTGATTTGCATAAAGCCATTATCTGACCCAGGGTGGTGTGGAGTGCAAAAAACGATGGATTTAGACCCAGATCCTTGTACTGGGGTGAATGTAAGACATTGTTCTACATTCTGTCCATCAAATTGTTTTTTGTAATTTTCTCCCTGAGTGTACTGGGGTAGCTCAGACGTGGGTCCCAGAGCCTCCACACCACTGGAGTCAAGCTAGCCGGGCTGATGAGAGGTGCTACCTCGAAACCGGTCCGGTCCTCGGATGCTTGATTCCGGTCTGGGAAAGATATGGCTGTTGTAGTTCGGACTGGACTGTTCCCATGGGGCACAGGGTCAGAGCTGATTTGCATAAAGCCATTATCTGACCCAGGGTGGTGTGGAGTGCAAAAAACGATGGATTTAGACCCCGATCCTTGTACTGGGGTGAATGTAAGACATTGTTCTACATTCTGTCCATCAAATTGTTTTTTGTAATTTTCTCCCTGAGTGTACTGGGGTAGCTCAGACGTGGGTCCCAGAGCCTCCACACCACTGGAGTCAAGCTAGCCGGACTGATGAGAGGTGCTACCTCGAAACCGGTCCGGTCCTCGGATGCTTGATTCCGGTCTGGGAAAGATATGGCTGTTGTAGTTCGGACTGGACTGTTCCCATGGGGCACAGGGTCATAGCTGATTTGCATAAAGCCATTATCTGACCCAGGGTGGTGTGGAGTGCAAAAAACGATGGATTTAGACCCAGATCCTTGTACTGGGGTGAATGTAAGACATTGTTCTACATTCTGTCCATCAAATTGTTTTTTGTAATTTTCTCCCTGAGTGTACTGGGGTAGCTCAGACGTGGGTCCCAGAGCCTCCACACCACTGGAGTCAAGCTAGCCGGGCTGATGAGAGGTGCTACCTCGAAACCGGTCCGGTCCTCGGATGCTTGATTCCGGTCTGGGAAAGATATGGCTGTTGTAGTTCGGACTGGACTGTTCCCATGGGGCACAGGGTCAGAGCTGATTTGCATAAAGCCATTATCTGACCCAGGGTGGTGTGGAGTGCAAAAAACGATGGATTTAGACCCAGATCCTTGTACTGGGGTGAATGTAAGACATTGTTCTACATTCTGTCCATCAAATTGCTTTTTGTAATTTTCTCCCTGAGTGTACTGGGGTAGCTCAGACGTGGGTCCCAGAGCCTCCACACCACTGGAGTCAAGCTAGCCGGGCTGATGAGAGGTGCTACCTCGAAACCGGTCCGGTCCTCGGATGCTTGATTCCGGTCTGGGAAAGATATGGCTGTTGTAGTTCGGACTGGACTGTTCCCATGGGGCACAGGGTCAGAGCTGATTTACATAAAGCCATTATCTGACCCAGGGTGGTGTGGAGTGCAAAAAACGATGGATTTAGACCCAGATCATTGTACTGGGGTGAATGTAAGACATTGTTCTACATTCTGTCCATCAAATTGTTTTTTGTAATTTTCTCCCTGAGTGTACTGGGGTAGCTCAGACGTGGGTCCCAGAGCCTCCACACCACTGGAGTCAAGCTAGCCGGGCTGATGAGAGGTGCTACCTCGAAACCGGTCCGGTCCTCGGATGCTTGATTCCGGTCTGGGAAAGATATGGCTGTTGTAGTTCGGACTGGACTGTTCCCATGGGGCACAGGGTCAGAGCTGATTTGCATAAAGCCATTATCTGACCCAGGGTGGTGTGGAGTGCAAAAAACCATGGATTTAGACCCAGATCCTTGTACTGGGGTGAATGTAAGACATTGTTCTACATTCTGTCCATCAAATTGTTTTTTGTAATTTTCTCCCTGAGTGTACTGGGGTAGCTCAGACGTGGGTCCCAGAGCCTCCACACCACTGGAGTCAAGCTAGCCGGGCTGATGAGAGGTGCTACCTCGAAACCGGTCCGGTCCTCGGATGCTTGATTCCGGTCTGGGAAAGATATGGCTGTTGTAGTTCGGACTGGACTGTTCCCATGGGGCACAGGGTCAGAGCTGATTTGCATAAAGCCATTATCTGACCCAGGGTGGTGTGGAGTGCAAAAAACGATGGATTTAGACCCAGATCCTTGTACTGGGGTGAATGTAAGACATTGTTCTACATTCTGTCCATCAAATTGTTTTTTGTAATTTTCTCCCTGAGTGTACTGGGGTAGCTCAGACGTGGGTCCCAGAGCCTCCACACCACTGGAGTCAAGCTAGCCGGGCTGATGAGAGGTGCTACCTCGAAACCGGTCCGGTCCTCGGATGCTTGATTCCGGTCTGGGAAAGATATGGCTGTTGTAGTTCGGACTGGACTGTTCCCATGGGGCACAGGGTCAGAGCTGATTTGCATAAAGCCATTATCTGACCCAGGGTGGTGTGGAGTGCAAAAAACGATGGATTTAGACCCCGATCCTTGTACTGGGGTGAATGTAAGACATTGTTCTACATTCTGTCCATCAAATTGTTTTTTGTAATTTTCTCCCTGAGTGTACTGGGGTAGCTCAGACGTGGGTCCCAGAGCCTCCACACCACTGGAGTCAAGCTAGCCGGACTGATGAGAGGTGCTACCTCGAAACCGGTCCGGTCCTCGGATGCTTGATTCCAGTCTGGGAAAGATATGGCTGTTGTAGTTCGGACTGGACTGTTCCCATGGGGCACAGGGTCAGAGCTGATTTGCATAAAGCCATTATCTGACCCAGGGTGGTGTGGAGTGCAAAAAACGATGGATTTAGACCCAGATCCTTGTACTGGGGTGAATGTAAGACATTGTTCTACATTCTGTCCATCAAATTGTTTTTTGTAATTTTCTCCCTGAGTGTACTGGGGTAGCTCAGACGTGGGTCCCAGAGCCTCCACACCACTGGAGTCAAGCTAGCCGGGCTGATGAGAGGTGCTACCTCGAAACCGGTCCGGTCCTCGGATGCTTGATTCCGGTCTGGGAAAGATATGGCTGTTGTAGTTCGGACTGGACTGTTCCCATGGGGCACAGGGTCAGAGCTGATTTGCATAAAGCCATTATCTGACCCAGGGTGGTGTGGAGTGCAAAAAACGATGGATTTAGACCCCGATCCTTGTACTGGGGTGAATGTAAGACATTGTTCTACATTCTGTCCATCAAATTGTTTTTTGTAATTTTCTCCCTGAGTGTACTGGGGTAGCTCAGACGTGGGTCCCAGAGCCTCCACACCACTGGAGTCAAGCTAGCCGGACTGATGAGAGGTGCTACCTCGAAACCGGTCCGGTCCTCGGATGCTTGATTCCAGTCTGGGAAAGATATGGCTGTTGTAGTTCGGACTGGACTGTTCCCATGGGGCACAGGGTCAGAGCTGATTTGCATAAAGCCATTATCTGACCCAGGGTGGTGTGGAGTGCAAAAAACGATGGATTTAGACCCAGATCCTTGTACTGGGGTGAATGTAAGACATTGTTCTACATTCTGTCCATCAAATTGTTTTTTGTAATTTTCTCCCTGAGTGTACTGGGGTAGCTCAGACGTGGGCCCCAGAGCCTCCACACCACTGGAGTCAAGCTAGCTGGGCTGATGAGAGGTGCTACCTCGAAACCGGTCCGGTCCTCGGATGCTTGATTCCGGTCTGGGAAAGATATGGCTGTTGTAGTTCGGACTGGACTGTTCCCATGGGGCACAGGGTCAGAGCTGATTTGCATAAAGCCATTATCTGACCCAGGGTGGTGTGGAGTGCAAAAAACGATGGATTTAGACCCAGATCCTTGTACTGGGGTGAATGTAAGACATTGTTCTACATTCTGTCCATCAAATTGTTTTTTGTAATTTTCTCCCTGAGTGTACTGGGGTAGCTCAGACGTGGGTCCCAGAGCCTCCACACCACTGGAGTCAAGCTAGCCGGGCTGATGAGAGGTGCTACCTCGAAACCGGTCCGGTCCTCGGATGCTTGATTCCGGTCTCGGAAAGATATGGCTGTTGTAGTTCGGACTGGACTGTTCCCATGGGGCACAGGGTCAGAGCTGATTTACATAAAGCCATTATCTGACCCAGGGTGGTGTGGAGTGCAAAAACCGATGGATTTAGACCCAGATCCTTGTACTGGGGTGAATGTAAGACATTGTTCTACATTCTGTCCATCAAATTGTTTTTTGTAATTTTCTCCCTGAGTGTACTGGGGTAGCTCAGACGTGGGTCCCAGAGCCTCCACACCACTGGAGTCAAGCTAGCCGGGCTGATGAGAGGTGCTACCTCGAAACCGGTCCGGTCCTCGGATGCTTGATTCCGGTCTGGGTAAGATATGGCTGTTGTAGTTCGGACTGGACTGTTCCCATGGGGCACAGGGTCACAGCTGATTTGCATAAAGCCATTATCTGACCCAGGGTGGTGTGGAGTGCAAAAAACGATGGATTTAGACCCAGATCCTTGTACTGGGGTGAATGTAAGACATTGTTCTACATTCTGTCCATCAAATTGTTTTTTGTAATTTTCTCCCTGAGTGTACTGGGGTAGCTCAGACGTGGGTCCCAGAGCCTCCACACCACTGGAGTCAAGCTAGCCGGGCTGATGAGAGGTGCTACCTCGAAACTGGTCCGGTCCTCGGATGCTTGATTCCGGTCTGGGAAAGATATGGCTGTTGTAGTTCGGACTGGACTGTTCCCATGGGGCACAGGGTCAGAGCTGATTTGCATAAAGCCATTATCTGACCCAGGGTGGTGTGGAGTGCAAAAAACGATGGATTTAGACCCAGATCCTTGTACTGGGGTGAATGTAAGACATTGTTCTACATTCTGTACATCAAATTGTTTTTTGTAATTTTCTCCCTGAGTGTACTGGGGTAGCTCAGAGGTGGGTCCCAGAGCCTCCACACCACTGGAGTCAAGCTAGCCGGGCTGATGAGAGGTGCTACCTCGAAACCGGTCCGGTCCTCGGATGCTTGATTCCGGTCTGGGAAAGATGTGGCTGTTGTAGTTCGGACTGGACTGTTCCCATGGGGCACAGGGTCAGAGCTGATTTGCATAAAGCCATTATCTGACCCAGGGTGGTGTGGAGTGCAAAAAACGATGGATTTAGACCCAGATCCTTGTACTGGGGTGAATGTAAGACATTGTTCTACATTCTGTCCATCAAATTGTTTTTTGTATTTTTCTCCCTGAGTGTACTGGGGTAGCTCAGACGTGGGTCCCAGAGCCTCCACACCACTGGAGTCAAGCTAGCCGGGCTGATGAGAGGTGCTACCTCGAAACCGGTCCGGTCCTCGGATGCTTGATTCCGGTCTGGGAAAGATATGGCTGTTGTAGTTCGGACTGGACTGTTCCCATGGGGCACAGGGTCAGAGCTGATTTGCATAAAGCCATTATCTGACCCAGGGTGGTGTGGAGTGCAAAAAACGATGGATTTAGACCCAGATCCTTGTACTGGGGTGAATGTAAGACATTGTTCTACATTCTGTCCATCAAATTGTTTTTTGTAATTTTCTCCCTGAGTGTACTGGGGTAGCTCAGACGTGGGTCCCAGAGCCTCCACACCACTGGAGTCAAGCTAGCCGGGCTGATGAGAGGTGCTACCTCAAAACCGGTCCGGTCCTCGGATGCTTGATTCCAGTCTGGGAAAGATATGGCTGTTGTAGTTCGGACTGGACTGTTCCCATGGGGCACAGGGTCAGAGCTGATTTGCATAAAGCCATTATCTGACCCAGGGTGGTGTGGAGTGCAAAAAACGATGGATTTAGACCCAGATCCTTGTACTGGGGTGAATGTAAGACATTGTTCTACATTCTGTCCATCAAATTGTTTTTTGTAATTTTCTCCCTGAGTGTACTGGGGTAGCTCAGACGTGGGTCCCAGAGCCTCCACACCACTGGAGTCAAGCTAGCCGGGCTGATGAGAGGTGCTACCTCGAAACCGGTCCGGTCCTCGGATGCTTGATTCCGGTCTGGGAAAGATATGGCTGTTGTAGTTCGGACTGGACTGTTCCCATGGGGCACAGGGTCAGAGCTGATTTGCATAAAGCCATTATCTGACCCAGGGTGGTGTGGAGTGCAAAAAACAATGGATTTAGACCCCGATCCTTGTACTGGGGTGAATGTAAGACATTGTTCTACATTCTGTCCATCAAATTGTTTTTTGTAATTTTCTCCCTGAGTGTACTGGGGTAGCTCAGACGTGGGTCCCAGAGCCTCCACACCACTGGAGTCAAGCTAGCCGGGCTGATGAGAGGTGCTACCTCGAAACCGGTCCGGTCCTCGGATGCTTGATTCCGGTCTGGGAAAGATATGGCTGTTGTAGTTCGGACTGGACTGTTCCCATGGGGCACAGGGTCAGAGCTGATTTACATAAAGCCATTATCTGACCCAGGGTGGTGTGGAGTGCAAAAAACGATGGATTTAGACCCAGATCCTTGTACTGGGGTGAATGTAAGACATTGTTCTACATTCTGTCCATCAAATTGTTTTTTGTAATTTTCTCCCTGAGTGTACTGGGGTAGCTCAGACGTGGGTCCCAGAGCCTCCACACCACTGGAGTCAAGCTAGCCGGGCTGATGAGAGGTGCTACCTCGAAACCGGTCCGGTCCTCGGATGCTTGATTCCGGTCTGGGAAAGATATGGCTGTTGTAGTTCGGACTGGACTGTTCCCATGGGGCACAGGGTCAGAGCTGATTTGCATAAAGTCATTATCTGACCCAGGGTGGTGTGGAGTGCAAAAAACGATGGATTTAGACCCAGATCCTTGTACTGGGGTGAATGTAAGACATTGTTCTACATTCTGTCCATCAAATTGTTTTTTGTAATTTTCTCCCTGAGTGTACTGGGGTAGCTCAGACGTGGGTCCCAGAGCCTCCACACCACTGGAGTCAAGCTAGCCGGGCTGATGAGAGGTGCTACCTCGAAACCAGTCCGGGCCTCGGATGCTTGATTCCGGTCTGGGAAAGATATGGCTGTTGTAGTTCGGACTGGACTGTTCCCATGGGGCACAGGGTCAGAGCTGATTTGCATAAAGCCATTATCTGACCCAGGGTGGTGTGGAGTGCAAAAAACGATGGATTTAGACCCAGATCCTTGTACTGGGGTGAATGTAAGACATTGTTCTACATTCTGTCCATCAAATTGTTTTTTGTAATTTTCTCCCTGAGTGTACTGGGGTAGCTCAGACGTGGGTCCCAGAGCCTCCACACCACTGGAGTCAAGCTAGCCGGGCTGATGAGAGGTGCTACCTCGAAACCGGTCCGGTCCTCGGATGCTTGATTCCGGTCTGGGAAAGATATGGCTGTTGTAGTTCGGACTGGACTGTTCCCATGGGGCACAGGGTCAGAGCTGATTTGCATAAAGCCATTATCTGACCCAGGGTGGTGTGGAGTGCAAAAAACGATGGATTTAGACCCTGATCCTTGTACTGGGGTGAATGTAAGACATTGTTCTACATTCTGTCCATCAAATTGTTTTTTGTAATTTTCTCCCTGAGTGTACTGGGGTAGCTCAGACGTGGGTCTCAGAGCCTCCACACCACTGGAGTCAAGCTAGCCGGGCTGATGAGAGGTGCTACCTCGAAACCGGTCCGGTCCTCGGATGCTTGATTCTGGTCTGGGAAAGATATGGCTGTTGTAGTTCGGACTGGACTGTTCCCATGGGGCACAGGGTCAGAGCTGATTTACATAAAGCCATTATCTGACCCAGGGTGGTGTGGAGTGCAAAAACCGATGGATTTAGACCCAGATCCTTGTACTGGGGTGAGTGTAAGACATTGTTCTACATTCTGTCCATCAAATTGTTTTTTGTAATTTTCTCCCTGAGTGTACTGGGGTAGCTCAGACGTGGGTCCCAGAGCCTCCACACCACTGGAGTCAAGCTAGCCAGGCTGATGAGAGGTGCTACCTCGAAACTGGTCTGGTCCTCGGATGCTTGATTCCGGTCTGGGAAAGATATGGCTGTTGTAGTTCGGAATGGACTGTTCCCATGGGGCACAGGGTCAGAGCTGATTTACATAAAGCCATTATCTGACCCAGGGTGGTGTGGAGTGCAAAAAACGATGGATTTAGACCCAGATCCTTGTACTGGGGTGAATGTAAGACATTGTTCTACATTCTGTCCATCAAATTGTTTTTTTTAATTTTCTCCCTGAGTGTACTGGGGTAGCTCAGACGTGGGTCCCAGAGCCTCCACACCACTGGAGTCAAGCTAGCCGGGCTGATGAGAGGTGCTACCTCAAAACCGGTCCGGTCCTTGGATGCTTGATTCCGGTCTGGGAAAGATATGGCTGTTGTAGTTCGGACTGGACTGTTCCCATGGGGCACAGGGTCAGAGCTGATTTGCATAAAGCCATTATCTGACCCAGGGTGGTGTGGAGTGCAAAAAACGATGGATTTAGACCCAGATCCTTGTACTGGGGTGAATGTAAGACATTGTTCTACATTCTGTCCATCAAATTGTTTTTTGTAATTTTCTCCCTGAGTGTACTGGGGTAGCTCAGACGTGGGTCCCAGAGCCTCCACACCACTGGAGTCAAGCTAGCCGGGCTGATGAGAGGTGCTACCTCGAAACCGGTCCGGTCCTCGGATGCTTGATTCCGGTCTGGGAAAGATATGGCTGTTGTAGTTCGGACTGGACTGTTCCCATGGGGCACAGGGTCAGAGCTGATTTGCATAAAGCCATTATCTGACCCAGGGTGGTGTGGAGTGCAAAAAACGATGGATTTAGACCCAGATCCTTGTACTGGGGTGAATGTAAGACATTGTTCTACATTCTGTCCATCAAATTGTTTTTTGTAATTTTCTCCCTGAGTGTACTGGGGTAGCTCAGACGTGGGTCCCAGAGCCTCCACACCACTGGAGTCAAGCTAGCCGGGCTGATGAGAGGTGCTACCTCAAAACCGGTCCGGTCCTCGGATGCTTGATTCCGGTCTGGGAAAGATATGGCTGTTGTAGTTCGGACTGGACTGTTCCCATGGGGCACAGGGTCAGAGCTGATTTGCATAAAGCCATTATCTGACCCAGGGTGGTGTGGAGTGCAAAAAACGATGGATTTAGACCCAGATCCTTGTACTGGGGTGAATGTAAGACATTGTTCTACATTCTGTCTATCAAATTGTTTTTTGTAATTTTCTCCCTGAGTGTACTGGGGTAGCTCAGACGTGGGTCCCAGAGCCTCCACAACACTGGAGTCAAGCTAGCCGGGCTGATGAGAGGTGCTACCTCGAAACCGGTCCAGTCCTCGGATGCTTGATTCCGGTCTGGGAAAGATATGGCTGTTGTAGTTTGGACTGGACTGTTCCCATGGGGCACAGGGTCAGAGCTGATTTGCATAAAGCCATTATCTGACCCAGGGTGGTGTGGAGTGCAAAAAACGATGGATTTAGACCCAGATCCTTGTACTGGGGTGAATGTAAGACATTGTTCTACATTCTGTCCATCAAATTGTTTTTTGTAATTTTCTCCCTGAGTGTACTGGGGTAGTTCAGACGTGGGTCCCAGAGCCTCCACACCACTGGAGTCAAGCTAGCCGGGCTGATGAGAGGTGCTACCTCGAAACCGGTCCGGTCCTCGGATGCTTGATTCCGATCTGGGAAAGATATGGCTGTTGTAGTTCGGACTGGACTGTTCCCATGGGGCACAGGGTCAGAGCTGATTTGCATAAAGCCATTATCTGACCCAGGGTGGTGTGGAGTGCAAAAAACGATGGATTTAGACCCAGATCCTTGTACTGGGGTGAATGTAAGACATTGTTCTACATTCTGTCCATCAAATTGTTTTTTGTAATTTTCTCCCTGAGTGTACTGGGGTAGCTCAGACGTGGGTCCCAGAGCCTCCACACCACTGGAGTCAAGCTAGCCGGGCTGATGAGAGGTGCTACCTCGAAACCGGTCCGGTCCTCGGATGCTTGATTCCGGTCTGGGAAAGATATGGCTGTTGTAGTTCGGACTGGACTGTTCCCATGGGGCACAGGGTCAGAGCTGATTTGCATAAAGCCATTATCTGACCCAGGGTGGTGTGGAGTGCAAAAAACGATGGATTTAGACCCAGATCCTTGTACTGGGGTGAATGTAAGACATTGTTCTACATTCTGTCCATCAAATTGTTTTTTGTAATTTTCTCCCTGAGTGTACTGGGGTAGCTCAGACGTGGGTCCCAGAGCCTCCACACCACTGGAGTCAAGCTAGCCGGGCTGATGAGAGGTGCTACCTCGAAACCGGTCCGGTCCTCGGATGCTTGATTCCGGTCTGGGAAAGATATGGCTGTTGTAGTTCGGACTGGACTGTTCCCATGGGGCACAGGGTCAGAGCTGATTTGCATAAAGCCATTATCTGACCCAGGGTGGTGTGGAGTGCAAACAACGATGGATTTAGACCCAGATCCTTGTACTGGGGTGAATGTAAGACATTGTTCTACATTCTGTCCATCAAATTGTTTTTTGTAATTTTAAAATGACAGCAGGCAGCACAGTAGTGCAAACTTAAGGGCATTCGGTCTACTGGGTCTCTAAATCTGCATGCCATATTGTATACTAGGGACTTACAGCTAGACTGTCAGTGTCAATTATAATTAAACCTAATCACCATATGTCTTATAATCAGAGCACTGGCTCTGGGTCTGGTAAGTCAGTTACCAACAATATCAATCAAAAAATAGGGATGATCAGGGCAAAAAGGACGTCTTTCTCACATACAGAAATACACATATCCAAACATTTTCATCCTATAGATTGTGCTATAAAAGAACCATTGAAATATGGGTGGCTAAAAGTGATCGAAAAGTGAGGGAGCCAGCAGTAGTCCCGGGACAAACTCTAACACTAGAGTCATAACCTGCAAAATAATCTAGAATACTACTCTAAAGCCATACTACAGAGATAATTGTTATAAGGCCCATAGGGCCAGATGTACGACCATTCCACTTTGCCAGTTGCAAATTGCGATTTTTTGCAACGAGCAATTTGCAACTCACAAAACGGAATATACTAATGTGCCTCCGACCCATTTAGCGATTCCCAGTGGAGTCGCAAATGACGTGCTTCATCAATATTCATGAGACAGGTCGCAATTTGTGGCCCATTGGGAATGGGCTACAATCACATGGATGTTGGCCTGCTGGTAACCACCATGTCTGTGTTTGCTTTTTAAATAAAGCAACTTTTTATTTCAAATGCAGCCGATTTTCCTGAAAGGAAAACAGGAAGTGTTTAAAAGTAAAAAGTGCAACTTTTTCTTTTCATACTTTAATGGCAGGCAGTGGCCGTGGGATCACTGCCTGCTCTTAAAAAATATTTTCACATGCATTCACAAAGGGCAAGGGGTCCCCTGAAGACACCTTCCCATTTGTGCTGGCTTACCACCTACTTGAAGTAGGTGATAACTGTGATTGTTTCGCAAAACAATTGTACATACCAGTGTAACTTGCTATTAGAAAGGAACGCCCTAGGCATGCCCCTTCCTAATAGCGACTCGCAAACCCTATTTTGCAAGTCAGTAGTAGGTTACTGATTTGCAAAATAGGGTTTGTACATACTGCAACTCTTTTTGGCAGTTGCAAATGTCTGGAATTTCTGTTTGCGACCACTAGAAATGGTCATACATCTGGCCTTTAGTCTTTAGAGCATTTCCTAATTAAATCAAATTTGATGTGTAAAAAAGTCGGGTGTCGATGTTAGAACAATACTTGGCCACTCCTTGCAGGAATCATTTTTACTCTGCCATGGAGTACATTTGTCTCGATTCCCATTCAGTCAATGCCTTCTGTGAAATGACCACCTGTCAGTAACAATGCAGTGCTCAGCCTCTTGGCTAAACGTCTACGTGTGGGATACTGGAAAGTGGCATCTTCTTTTCTTTTACACAAACCTGACACAAGTAGGTTTGCTAGATTACTATCCCACAATCTGTATATCAGACCATCCCATTTCAAACATGAAAACTGCAATACTGACATCAAACAAAAGGCCAGGACCAAAATCATGGTATTCACGTCCATGGAGAAAACTACTAAAATGTTTACTTATTTACGTGTTTCTTTTTTAGAACTCATTATATACACCTGGGCATCACATAACAAATTAAACTTAAAAGTGCTACACCAATTAATACAATAAGGGGCATATTCACAAGGAGGTATCACAGAATTAACTGCAATTTATCGCAGCCAAAGTCGTGATAAATTTACCCCCACTATTCACAAGCTGGCGCTAACAGCCCACAGCACCACTTTTCCCGCGATAGCAACCTCAAAAAACATCGCCACAGAGGACTCCCACAACTATCGCTAATGAGATGCAGAGTAGGCGTTCCCGTGACAAAACCCGCGACAACACCACATCTCAACATTCACAACGACCAGACAGATCGGCGATAAGAACACAAAACACGCGATAAGGCGGGTTAGCAGTGGGAATTTTACACCTGCTCTGACCTGGTGTTAAGTTGGACGGCAGCCTGCACCACAATAGGGAGCCCTGCCCAGGGCGTCATCTGAAGGGCAACAGGGGCAGAGCAGACAATTACAGCGGCCCCCCAGGAAGGGCACTGCCTCACAGGCACAACATCTGACAATGTCATTGTCCACTACAGGCTGAAAGGAACAACCATCCTACCCATCCTGGCGATCAACGCCTAACAAGCCTACGGCACACACACAGTGGACAACCAAGATCCCACCCCACACCAAGCTGCTGGCCGTGCACCACCTGTTGGCCCCTGGCACACTCCAAACAACACCCACCAGAGTGGGCAGAGTCTCACAGCCAGCCACATCCAAGACACCCACGCCTGTCCTGGACATCACCATCATCCTGGCACCCCAGTCCCCGTATGGCGAACACAATGAGCAGGTACAGCTAGAAACCAAGCAGGGACCACACGCCATAGCCGGATGCACACACGTGTTGGGGGCAATTCACAGCACACATGTCCCACCTGTGCCCCCTGGTGACAGAGCACACAATCTGCGCAATAGGAAGCACACATCACACATCAATGTGCAGGCAACATCCGAACACCAATGTCGCCTCCAAATACACAGCCAATGTGGGTGATCCCTTCTCCCTCTGACAGTCCAACAGCAACCAGCCGTCCCAGGATGGCACAAAGTGAAAAGCACTGCCCCATGGCAACTTCCCAATTAACACCTCACGCACCTCAACTCCACAATCATACAATCCACAACTCTGACAATGCACATGTCACAAGTCCACCACAAAGTTGCACAACAACATGCCCACCCACCAGACACAATAGAACAACTCACAATGTTAACCTGGGCAAGCCGTGAACATGACCAATCTACGGCATGGCACCTCAGCCACACAATAGACGAATGTTGGGAGAGTTGGCAACCAGGCATATGTGAAGGATGCAGTAGAATCATGATTGGGAAAATACACAATGCCAAGAGGGGCGGCGAAGTGCTGAACAAACCGCAGTGTGCAGATCACACCCATATCCACGGGGACATACACCTCTGGTGAATGTAGTGCAGTGGACAGTGGACGCAACCATGTCACCCCAGCTAGTGGGGATCCTTGCGGAAATGTTGCCTGTTACGCCCCACCCGTAAGCGTGAGCAGAGTGGGGTGGGCTGGCGTACGCCAGGCCAGCGTAGGGGTGTGAATAAAAAGCACCTAGCCTTGGGTGTTGTCCTCTTCTGGAAAGCCCAACGTCTCCGCCAGGGCAGCGCCTCCCACCCCGCACGAGGCCGACACCGTCTTCGTAAGCGGAGTTGCCTCAGATCCTGTGCTCCTGCCATACCACGGCCCGCTGGACCACAAACCCGTCAGGGCCAACCATACCCGGCCCACTGGACCACAAAACCATCAGGGCCGACCCTACTCAGCCAGGCCACACTGATAAGCATCCAACACGGGCGTGTGTCATGGAGGGCCCACCACATGCCAGTGTAAGTCCAAGCCCGAGACTCCCTTCGATCCGTGAAGCTTAGTGCCAAATGCCCTTCTTGCAACACATCCTGACACAAACCTTGTCCAACGCCATCCAGCAAGCCGTGCTTCCACAAACCCTGTCCTATGCCATACAGTGAGCTGTGCTACCACAAACCCTGTCCAATCCCATCTGGTAAGCCGTGCTGCCACAAACCCTGTCCAACACCATCCGGCAAGCCGTGGATGAGAGACCAGGAGAACCCTGTGGACCAGTAGGTCTCACACCCAGCACCTAGTCACGAATCACGATTGGCTGAGTCCACACCAGTGGACACACGGAGAGGAATAAGAGGGAGATGCGGCCCAGTTCGGATGAAAGCCGGGTCACAGTCACGGATGATTACACATCATTGCAAGCAAGGGGAGGCCTAAGAGGATGTCGCCTTGCAACTTGGAGAAAAGGAAAGGATCATCGTTATGGAGGTGTTTGTACACTACTGACAACTGCCCTGGTGTCACTAGTGCTGTGCATCGCGAGCCAAAGACACATGGCTATGGCCCACTGCTGAGCCGCTGCCTACGGCCTATACTGTGGTCCAGTAGGTCACAGAGTCATGATTCAGCAATGGATGGAGTCCATACCAGTGTACTGGTATAATCTCAGTCTGCACCCCACTCAGCCCCGGTGCCACTAAGTCTGTTCACCGACATTCATGGACACTCTCTGGTCGAATAGGGGTGATGTCTGATCCTATGGACTAGGGGGCAGTTTTCACCCCCAAATACCTGATACAGAATTGGTGGTGGCAAGAGGCTGTTGCATTCCATCCCTCCATCTGCTGCTTCCTGATAAAATCAAACCTTTTGGCGTCTTGCCCTGGAGGACACCTTCCACTGTCCCCGAAAACACTCTGAAACATACACCTTGGACAATGATAGTTATCTGCTCAGGTCGCATGGCCCATTTGACTGCACCGCAAGTCACTGTGCCATGGCTGGGTGCCTGTGCCGGCCGCAGTGCATCCGGGGCCACTATCCCTGTGCTGGTCAAGTCCGGGACCCCTTCTCCAGAGACATAGGCTTGCCCCTGAGGCGTGGGCCTTGGGCTCATCAACGCCATGACCCTGTGGCCTTGCGCTGTACGCAGCCTCCGGGCCCAAATGCGTCCCACCAGGACTCACACACCAAAGCGAGTCCAGACTGGCTCAGATGATGCATCACTGCAGGAGGCACACACCACCTCCAAACGCCATCTGCCAGAGTTGAAGCGGTGGTCCTGAGAGACTTTGTGGTTGCTCAGGCCTGTCGTGGCTGCCATCATCAGCCTGTTACCCTGCTCAGCGCTCCAGGTGCCAGTGACTCAGTGCACCGTATGCCATTGTCCATAGCTTCTTGTGTTTTGAGCTGTGGAGCGGTTACGCAGGTATGTTATCTCAAACAGTGTGAGGGCTCTGAGACATTGATGGTGAAGATGATGCAGGTCTGGCACACATCACTGCATCTGCATCAGTAATGAATCCTAGGGACACAATCCGAACCTTTTTCTGCACATGAGCGCGCTCATCTCTTGTGTTCACAGCCCAGTGTGCTGCGACTCACGGACACTTCTGTTTGCATGTTAGCTGTCCTCTGGACTTCATTTGGATCACCCCATGTTGCTCATCAGTTGACTCTGTATTGCATGTTTTTTCTGTTTGCGTTGCACTAGTGTCCAATGTCCAAGTGGTTGCCAACACCAGACATTCAGTTCGGAATGGCTTACACTCATCCCACACACATCCAGCAGAGGCGTCACTGTACAGACCCTCCAGCTTTTCGCTATTTCGCGATTTGCGAAATAATCACGAAATCAGCTAAATAGCAAGATGACCACAATATTTATATTTTTGACCATAATAGAAGGTCTTGGAAAACAGTAAACAAAATGGTGACCTCTGATTGGCTGCACATGCACGTCACTACGTCGTGCCATACCAGCTAATTTAGAGGTGATGAGTAATTTAACACGCCTTGTGGATTAGAGGGGCCAGGACAGCTCATGACTCCAGCGAGATTTTCACCTGTGAGTTGGGGTAATTATAAAGGCAAGCTCCTGACACCAGGTCTGAGAGTGCTAACTTGTTAAAGTTCGGCCATTGCGACCTGGGTGAGACTAGACACCAGGCTAGCGAGTGGAGGCCCTGGGCTCACAGTACACACTTTTGTATTGCTGCACAGCAGAAAATGCTATCTCAACGAACAATGTGCTTTCAGTATAGCACTCACATCAGACTTCCAGCCATGAGGCACTGTGTTTAACACTCACAATTGAAAAGCTGAAAGGCGAGTCAGACAGAAAGATCAACTGCAGCAGCCTGCATACTGCATCTCTGTGGCAGGCGGATCTCCCTTCTGTGCAAAGCGAGAATCGCTTGTAACTCCAATCATTCCGGTTTCAATGAGGTCCTCGTGCTTCAGTAATCTGTAAGTATTTCTACACTTTGGGGCATCCATCTCTCTCCTGACATACCATGATAGCTGTTAAAAATACTGCACAGCCAGCATAGCTAAAACAAATGCATCACACCAACAATCCAAACCACGGCATCCAATCAATCAATCATAGTATTTGTAAAGCACACTACATACCCGTGAGGGTCTCAAGGCGCTAGGGGTGGATGGAACTCTGCTACTGATCAAAGAGCCAGGTCTTGCGGAGTCTCCTGAAGGTCTTCGGTCTGCCGTAGGCGGAAGGGGAGGGTGTTCCACGTCTTGGCAGCGAGGTGGGAGAATGATCTGCCACCGGCAGTCACTCTTTGGATGCGGGGGAAAGTGAGGAGGGCGCAGTCTGTGGAGTGGAGCTGGCGGGTGGAGGTGTAGAGGCAGAGTTGGCTGTTGAGGTATGCTGGTCTGGTGTCGTGGAGTGCCTTGTGTGTGTGGGTGAGGAACTTGAAGGTTATCCTTTTGCTGATGGGGAGCCAGTGCAGGTCTCTTAGGTGAGGTGTGATGTGGCTGCAGTGAGGGATGTCGAGGATCAGGCGTGCGGAGGCGTTCTGGATGCGTTGGAGCCGTTTTAGGAGCTTGGCCGTGGCTCCTGCGTAGAGTGCATTGCCATAGTCCAGTCTACTGCTGATGAGGGCCTGGGTGACCATCCTTCTAGTTTCGGATGGGATCCACTTGAAGATCCTGTGAAGCATGCAGAGGGTGTTGAAGCAGGAGGAGGAGACGGCGTTGACCTGCTTCGTCATGGAGAGGGTAGAGTTTGAGGATGACCCCTAGGTTGTGTGCGTGGTCGGTGGGTGTAGGGGGTGCTGCTAGTGCAGTCGGCCACCAGGAGTCGTCCCAAGCCAAGGGGTGGATCCGAGGATGAGGACCTCTATCTTGTCCAAGTTCAGCTTCAGTCAGTGGTTTCTCATCCAGTCGACGACGGCCTTCATTCCTTCGTGGAATCTTCTCTTCTGCACACAAAACATGTCTTCAAAGGTGGCACAAACATCCATGTAAATGTGTAAAACAGAGTGTAGGCGGAACTGCGTCCGCTTAGATCGAGGCAGCCTGACCTTGCTATTGACATCTGATGTGTATACTGGGGCTGAGCATGTCGCTGGTTCAGCCAGTACAGGAAAAACAGGTCTGTATGCGGCAAGATTCTACTCTGAGCTATTACAACTCGCTCTTTCATCCTTCCAAAGTCGAAAATATGACTGAGTTTCAATTGGTTGATATGGGCAGACCTAAAGCTAGCACTAAAATACGTTAGTAACTTTACAAGTCATTTTAGCTGAGCGCTGTAGGTCGACTAGAGCTGAAGCTGTAGGACTGAAGGATGGATGGGTACACATTTAGGTGGGAGATTTTGGGGCAGAAGAGGGAGAGTTGTGTTCCATGATTTTAGTAAGGAGCAAGTATGGCATTAGTCTAAATATCAACTTTTCTAGCAAAAGTGGTTTATCTCTTTCCTGCATAGGACTTATCGGCGTGGTAATCCATCTTTCTATTTTGGAATTTTAAAACTTTGCATTTCCGAGGACAGTATTTGCGTTTCTAATTTGTGCGAGTGCATGGCCACTTCAATCGTGTACAGACGAGCACAGTAATTTAAGGTTGACTACGGTGGTTCCATTCTTTTGCGTGCCATTGTTCTATTTATTCTGTTGATGTGCTGGTTTGTGCGTGATAAATTAGCAGTTTGTAAATAGCTGTTAGAAGGGTAACATTTGCTCAAATTGTAATTTTAATCCTGTTCAATAGGGTTATTAGACTTTTTCCAAAGGTGGCTGCCAATCCTTTTTGGACGTTCTATTGTGTTTGTTTTTGGACGTCCCTTTTTAAAGGGGAACTGCGAATCCTGCACGTCCTTACAGGATGCCATGTAATATTTAGGGGTACAAAAGGGGGTGGTGATGGACGGAGCATCTGAATCAATCAAACACTCACACCCAGTCAAAAGATCTGGGTTTAATCCATCACTGTTCTTTAGCCCACTCTGCCACCCCAGTTCAGACATGGCTATATGCAAATCAGTCTGACCCTGTGCCTCATGGGAACAGTCCAGCTCGAACTGCCAAGCCATGTACAAAAGGGGGTGGTGTACCGCTTTTGGCCGCTATAAGTGTGGCAGGGTATGCTCAGACGTGAGTCCCTTGCTCACTTTTCCACTGGATTCAAGCAAGCCGGGCTGAAGACGGCTGGAATGCCAGAAACCGGTCCTCGGAAGCTTCTTTCTGTTCCAGGGAAGACATGGCTTGGCAGTTCGGGCTGGACTTTTCCCATGAGGCAAAGGGTCAGACTGATTTGCATATAGCCAAGTCTGAACTGGGGTGGCAGAGTAGGCTAAAGAACGGTGATGGATTAAACCCAGATCTTTTGACTGGGTGTGAGTGTTTGATTGATTCAGATGCTCCGTCCATCACCACCCCCTTTTGTACCGCATGTAATATTTAGGGGCATGATGCTTATTTGCAGCAAATTTGCTCTTGTTGCAGGAATTTGTAGAGGCAAAATATGACCAGTTAAGGATGGCACATTTGCCTAGATGAGTTATATGGGTAAAAGTTATTAGGAGCATGCCTGTGTCGTTCACCAAAATAAAACTAATGCATTTCAAGCTCTCCAGGTAATGTGTTGTGCTGAGCTAATTTTTAAGTACTGCTATACACATAATTCCATAAATACAAGCCTTTCTACATCCTTCTCTCATGTATCCCTCCTGGACTCATGCAATACCTTGTATTTCTCCCTAATCCACTTCTAGACTCTTGCCCCTCCATCTCTTCTTAACTCATCCCAAACCTCCTAATGTTATGATCTCCAAATGCACACTTTTTAGACCCTTCCCTCTTCTATTCCTCCACTATCCTTTTCAATCCAACTAACAGACTCACACATCCATAGCTCAAATTGATTTACTATTTCCTATACTAAGTCACCACTAATCCTTTTTGGGTTCCGGGATAGCGTGTACTCACCAAAAAGCCCCCTGACGCCTTGGCAGGGTAGTAAGCACTATATCAATGTAATTACAATTACAAGTCAAAGGTCCCCTCCCTTCCAGTGACAGTACCACCTACCCCCTACTGCCACCATCAACAGCCTATGCCTTATTCCAGGCTGCACTCCAAGGAGTCTATAAACATGCTCCAAGGAGTCTGTAGACATGCTCTGCCCTCTGAGGGGCATTTAGTTGTGCTCTGAAAGTTCCAGTTGTCCATTAAGCCGGCCCTTTCCCAAATCCAGGGTCCCTTCCATCTGCACCACTTACACCCTCAGTCACCCAGGTCTGAAGCCAGGATTGACGTGCTCTACATGCACCAAGCGACCATAAGCCACCTCTTTCCCTTTTGGGCTTGGAACCGCTAGCCCCAAGTCAGCACAGTGCCACAGAAAACAGGAGGACTAGCAACCCTGGGCTATTGTGCTTGGCTTAACCTATTTTCCAGAATGTTACCACAAAGGAGAATAAGGCAAACAAACACTCTCACACACTTTAAACATGTCTATTTCAAATTGGAATGCTCTGCTAAAACAGTTTCAATGATTTAAGACTGAAAAGGAATGATGACAAGTAAAATAAAGTGCTGCAATAATGCCGTAAAATTTCAATTTTGTGCTGCTATATTTTCATTTTTGTGTTCTAAATTTTCAAATCTATGCCGCAATATCCTGGGGGGTCTGACTGTACATGTGACCCTGCCAATAAAGGGGCCGGGTACACATGCCTGTAGCCAGTTCAACATGATCTCTGCGTGTGTCCCTGTGGTCTTGTAGTATGCATGTGGGCCCTGGGCCCTATGACTGGAAATTGTGCGGTGTACCACGGATGAAGACATGTCACCGGAGGCAGGGGGTTGGGGCTTGGACATGTAGCTTTGTCATCACCCACTCCATTTGTGAGGGGAATGGCCAGGGCCTTCGTACGTACAGCTAACATGGGTGTGTGACAGCTAGTTGCGCCCCCCTAGGTGTTGTTCTGTGCTCTGCATGTGCATCTGCATGTGTCTCTATGGCAGCGTGGGTCTCCTTTGTGGCGTGTGGGTGGGCCCTGTAGGGTGATAGACCCCTACGTATGTGTCCTGGTTCGTATTTCATGGGTTTGGTCCCCACTCCTTTTGGCATGCTGACACATGCCATTGGGGTGCTCTGTGTGTGTGGGTGAAGTGTCGTGAGCCAGCTGTGCCTGCGGGTACTTCCTGCTGTGTGGTCTGTTGCAGGTTTGGTGTTCTTCTCTGGGTAACTTGGCTGCCCGGGTCCTGCTGGGGTGTAGGATGTCGGTGTTGACGATGTGGTGGTCCTCTCTGGCATCACTGATGCGTTGTATTATGTGCTCTGTTGCAGGTGCTGTGTGGCCCTCTGCGATGTGCCTTGTTGCCTTTGTGTTGGCATATATGTTGGCGCATTGTGCTAGTTTGCATGCAGACTGTATGGTGGCGTACATTGTGTCTGTTTAGGGGGTGCTGGAGTCCTCTGCTTGTGGGTCAGTTGCTGGTAGTGTTCTGTTTCCTCCGTGACGCTGGTCCTCTTTTCCTGTGGTCTACATCCCGTCTTCATCTCCCTCTTCTCCTTGGCCTTCCCTGACCCCGTTGTTCCTTGCTGGTAGTCTGCGGGGGTTGTGGGGTTCGAGTTAGGCTCTGCGCTGAGTCAGGGTGCATCCATGTTGCTACGTGCTTTGGCTTGTCTCTGGTGTATTTTTACCGGGGTTTTTATGTTGCATTGTCTCGCCAGACGTGTGGGATTTGCAGGCCTGTGGCTGCTTTTCGCTACTTCTTGAACCGCGGTTAGCCTCATCGCATGTTTGTTTGAGTTCGCGTTTCTCATATTTGCAGCATGCCTTCATTTTCACGTGGACATTTGCCGCATTGTCTGGTGTCTTTCGCATGCTAACGCCTTGTGAATTCCATGTTGACACAGGGTTATTTTCCCGCAATGGGCTGCGATGTTGAAAGTTGCGTTACGCTACTCTTGCGGTAGTTATCACACGTTCTTGTGAATATACCCCTTGGTGTTTATGATGTCTCATATTACCACACCTTATTTCATGCAAATGAAGTGCTTCTGCCATTTTAAATCACTACTCAGCCATTTGCATCTTGTTGTGTTTTCTTTCTGACAGTTACTGCCATGTAAAACATGTCTTACATTCGGGGTGTAACACAGAGTCCCGCGTTTAAAATGTGACTGTTACCATCATTGAGCATTGATATGGACCAGAAATCTCTCATAACAAATACCTACCTGTAAGTGTTTCGACCAGCACCAAGAGGACTCCAATAAAAGGAGCAACATTGTATTAGTATGTGAAAAAGCTAAAATCCGTTCCTGAGCTGTACTGCCTACCTACCTCATTCTCTCTCAGCCATTTACAAAGCTAGTCATTTCACGCTGCAAACAATTGGTCCTTCTTTGATGTCATATGCTATGATTTACAATTCACCGAGTGCTATTAAGTCAAACATAAGAATAAACAAGGCCGGCCCAAAGAAGGTCCCAGATTCACAGTGGTTTGCTGATTTATCACTTTGTCGAACACCTGCCAATGACAACAAAAAGCAAGTATTTTATCTCGGAGTTATAGAATAAAATGAACAAATAGCGTGCATATTGCCAGCTGTGGGTTCTGCCCTTATTTCACTCGGAATGTTAAAAGTAAACAAAATGCATGGCTAATAAAGTTTTCACGATTTTGGAGGAGACCAGCACTGACTTTACTCTGGCATCACAATTTCTAGGCCTGTGATGGATCTGTGCATCCATTTCAGCAACACATCCGTGATGTCCTAATTCAAACTTTGGACAAGAAACACATACCTGGAAAACAATCCCAAAGCTCTCCAAGGAAAAGCAGACTGCTCTGCAATACCCCACCCGGTGAAGGTTTCACAAAACGTTACTAGGTGGAAGTAGACAGCAGAGACCAGAGCATTAACAGGGCGGGACAGGTATTTTATTCCATCAGGCAATTCTCATGTGCTTTGGAGCCCTTTGAGGTCTGTTTCTAAAGCCAAGGGCCGCTCCTGATGCATCTGTCACTTTCCACTGCTCCCTGAGATTAATAGCTGCAGGCATGGAGAGGCTAAAAGAGACAGAGGAAAAGAGGCAGGGGGAGGGAGAGAGAAAGCGATCAGAAAGGGACAAGAGAGAGAAGAGAGAAAGAGGTTGAGAGAATGGACGGACAGAAAGAAATTGCAGGAGGAAATGAAGGGAGCGGGCTGGTTTGAGCATTTTGTCCAGGGCTCATTTTCTCAGTCTGGCCCCAGCCATTAATCTTTATTTCCAAGACAATTAATTACCATTCACTGGTTTGTTGATCTATTGAAACTCAGATAACTATAAGAGACAAGAGCATTTGCAAAAACATGCATAGAAAAGCAATGTCTACTAATCCATAGCTGACTTTGTATGGAACAGTTGAATAACCCAAAAGGTCAAATGAAAGGCATGGGTGGGAGGTGGAGTCTTTGTGGTGCAGGATGAAAAGAAGGTTAGCTGGAATGAGCAGTTTGAAGATGAAGTCATTTTCAGGGCCTAGGATCGAGTTGCAGGTATGTGTGTATATGGTATTCCTATAGTGCAAAAACTAGCCAAAAGGCAGCGAAGCGCTGTACATGATCAAACACAAGTATAAAGTCAATGAATTGTATGAGAGGAAGCTGGATTGTGGATGATTGATGCATTGTGATGTAGTGTTCTTTAAAGAGGAGAGTCTTCAATTTTTTCCTAAATTGGAGCAGTGTTGAGGTGGTCCTGATGGACATGGAGAATGTGTTATAGATCCTGGGTGCATACATGCAGGCACAATTAATAATACTAAAGGAAAGTGCAATGCAGTGCAGCAACCAAAGTTGCTGTGCTGTGTTGTGCTAGGGGAAGGGAGCAGTGCAGAGTCATGTCTAGTAAGAAATGGTGCTGCTGCTCTTTTCCCCAGTGCTTGCACACAACTAGGAAGCCTAGCACCACACACCCATTTTATATTTGAAGGGTACCCTCCCAGGACAAAATATAATGCTTATGTTGACCTTAAAACTTTTCAAACATTGGATTTGTGCTGTACGGTGCAGCACACATGCAATGGGTGAAAAGTTAGGAGAAATAAAAACATTTCTCCTTATTAGAGGTTTACTTAAGGAGGCATTCTTTTTTGATGCAAAGCCCTGTATAGCAGTTTAACTAGATAGGGCATTACGGCAAAAGCTATGCAAGTCCGAATGACCATGTACCACCTATGGGTAAACACTCAACAGTAAGGGGCCGATTCCAATCTGGGTCGGAAATCACTCTGAACGAGCCGGATCCGGGGTGTTTTCCGACTGATCGGGACTCCTGCAGTCCGACCGAGCGAGTACGATGTGGCCGTATGCTGTCTGACTCGTTTCGGTCGGACTCCCATTGAAGTCAATGGGAGCCAGTCGTACAACCCATACATGGGCTCCAATTGACTGAATGGGTACGTTCCAGAGAAGTGCACCCCCTACAATGGGTAACCATCAGTGCCATCTGCACCGTACCTGCCTGTGTTGGGGAGACACATGGGTCTACACCTGTGTCCGAGCCGTAAGGCTGCGGGTAACAGGGGGTCCGATGCGGACTCCCAAAGTCCTGTTCCGGGAGCTATTACGAGCCGGAAGCTTTGACTCGATCCGGCTGTCCGAATCGGGCATCGTACCGGCTCGGTCGGAATTCGCCTCCATTGCGCGCCACGGTTAGCTTACGGCCGAGTCGTACGGAGCAGTTCGGACCCGGAAACTATTCGGATGGAGATTTCGTGCTTGTTCACATCGTACTTCATCGTCCGGACCCGTGTACGAACCAGACGGAAATTCAGCCTCCGAATCCGACCCGCTAATCCCGAACCCGATTCGGAGCCCTTCAGTCCGAGATCGGAATCGGCCCCAAAGTAGTGCAAAGCAGGGCAAAGAGCTAGTTGTGTTACTTTAAGACTACTTTCCAGCATGAAAATGGTTTTGCATGGAAAGTAAATACTTTATCAACACTTTGTGCTGATTTGCATCAGTTTTGATAAAATATTTACTTTCTATGCAAAACCTTTTACCCTTATATCTCTGTGGAGGGAAAGCTTACTTCCTATGAAAAATAAATAACCTTTTTAATGCAGTTTTTTCCATTTCATGTCTCTATAAACATTGGGTGTTACTTTTACGTAATGTAATTTGAAACATCACAGAGAACACAGGTTGGGTGCAAGGTAGGGAGTATAGCTGGAGGAAAACTCTGCCAATGCATGGCCCTTAGTTGACTGACCAGACAGATGACACCACATCCCAACAGCCGAAAGTGACCCTGTATGGACAGCAAACCAGCATTCATAAAACAACAGTCCCAAACAATAACAACAAGCGAAAGCCGTACTATGGCAAAGGGTGAAAATAACCTTTAAAGACAATTTTCTTCTCAGCTTCCAGTGGGCAGGTGGCCTGAATTCCGCAGTAATCATCACATGCTTGCTCTTCCTTTTTGGCTGTCAGGGTCTCCCAAAACAGAGTGGTGAAGAGTATAGTGACAGTGTCTAGCATTCAGGCCAGCAGCTGCCAGATGTCTGGAGTTTAAAGCCGATACTGACAGTGAGCAAAGGAGTCGGCAGTGGCCTCTACTGTTGGAGAGAGGAAGCAGTGGCTGGATTATTTCTAGAGAAGAATTGCTCTCATATTTGTGAGTTCGGTAAAAGTCAAATCTCTTATTGAAGAATATTCTTAAAGCATTGCTATATTGTATGGAACACAAGGGCCAGACTGGTAATTTATTCAATCCGGCAATTCCCATAGAGGCTCAGGCCCTTGGGGATCGGTTTATGAAGACGCATGGCTCCTCCTGCCTCTGATACTTTTTTTTTCCAGCTCCCAAAAACAACAGGCACATCTGGGTGCGAGATTGCCGGGTTGCTGAAAACTGTTGACATCAGCCCCACTTTCTTTTTCTTCATCTCGTTCTTTCACACACTCCCACCCCTCCCCCATCCGCCCCATCCCGTGCATTTGAAAAGCTAGCACACAATTGATGATTACTGCACTATACATGCAGTGTATGCCACAGAGTTATTGCATAGAAGCAGCAGTTGTGTATGAGCTTCCAGGAACAGAACTGTAAGCACTGGCAGCAAAGTTTGCACCACCACTTCCGGGTGAGGGAGAGATAGTTGAGAAAGAGGGAGATATGTGAAAACAGAGATAAGTGCTAAAGAAAAGGTGAGAAGAAAGACGACCAAATGGAGGAGAGAGACAGGAAAGAAGAGAAAGTATTCCAGTAGAAGGGCAGACAAGGAAGAGTAGAGGTGTAAAGTAAGAGACAAGCAAAGAGTGAGAAAATAGGAGAGATGTGAGGAAATAAACATATGAGGAAGTTCGACTCCCGGTTCGTGAAGATGGGAGCCTTGTTAGCCAGACATTGCCACACAGCCTCCTTTTGAAACTGCGTTGCCCATGCTGCAGACAGAAGCGCGTGGCTTGCGCTATAGAAACAAAATGGAAATATCATTCCCTATTTCCCTGACAAATACAAATTGAGGCAGTGAATGCTTGAAGGCTCTGCATTGAGTTGCACCTTCAATTGCAATCTTTATCTGAACACTGGGATTGGGGGCAAGGAAGGTTAATTGCTCTTACACAGATCTGGCTGCACAAGCCCGCACATGCAATCTAAGAGAAAAAAACCTGACAACTCTACTTTCTAAAGCGTGCTCACTCAATTGAGGACTCCTGGGCTGGCAGTAGCTATACATATTATAGGTCAGATTGATCTTGTTTGTAGGACTGATTTGAGGACAAGGAAGAGAGCATAGCAGCACCATGGGCCATATCATGATGGGCTTTGCTGGAGTAGCACAGAGTCAAGCACCTGTGTAATGCACTTTGCACTTACAGTGCATGAAGCGAATTCATGTAGCCCAATATTTTTCAGTCAGACAGGGTTCCCTTCCTTAGCTCTATTTCTTCTTTGTAAGTGTGCTGCAGAATGCAGGAGACAAGCAAAAAGGAAATAGTGAGGGCAAAACAAATATTTCTCCTCATTACCCAGCCTCAGGGAGCTGTAGGATTTTGGTGGAAATCCATGTCGACAATTCTTTGTAGGTATTGATTTCCATCAAAATTCATGGATGGATGTGCGTGAACGCACATGAACCACCCGTGGAATATCCATTTGACGCAAAGTACTGCAAGGCCGCGCACTGAATTGCCTTGCGTTACTTTTGGTAACAAACAAATGCAAATCGCCATTGCTGCTGGTTTGTAAATACCAAACTGGATTTTGCTTCAGTCTGTGTTAAAAAAGTAATACAAACGTCTCGCAAAATATTTGTAAATCCGGGCCTTTTGTTTAGAACATTAAAGATTTTTCACGATTCTCTCGATTTCTTCTGTCCATAACTCAGTGCACTACAGCAATTGAAGTCTTTTTGAACAATTATAATGCAAAAAAGGGCTGGAAGTATTCTATAGGCTCGTCCGAAAAAATTAAATTTCAGTAAACCTCTTCAAGCAACATTTATTGGTTATTGGTGTTGCTTACTAAAACTCCTTTTTTTTCTTTACTTCGCCCTACCTACCTGCCATGAGGGCAACGGCTCGATCAGCACAGCACAGTCCAGCGCCGTGAGGGGAACGGCAGCCACGCAAACCAGCTCAGCTCCACCGGGTCAAAGAACTGCAACCCCCAGGTGCCCCGGCGGCCGAGTCGCGTCCCTGACGCTACCTTCGCGCCTGGAGGCGCCTGAAAAACAAGGAGCGCCGAGCGCTCAGGGTCCCCCTGCTTCGCCCTACCTACCTGCCGTGAGGGCAACGGCTCGATCAGCACAGCACAGTCCAGCGCCGTGAGGGGAACGGCAGCCACGCAAACCAGCTCAGCTCCACCGGGTCAAAGAACTGCAACCCCCAGGTGCCCCGGCGGCCGAGTCGCGTCCCTAACGCTACCTTCGCGCCTGGAGGCGCCTGAAAAACAAGCAACACCTCTCGCAACGCGAGTCGCGCGCGGGAGCGCCCGGGGCTAAGCCCGGGCAAAGGGCGGGCCCTCTGTGGCCCTCAGTGGACCGAACAGGACGGGACGGGCCACCCCCCTTGTAACTTCTGCTAAAAGAGGTATAGTGTACATATATTATTTTACCTTTCTTCTGTAACATCACCATCTCCTCTTTGAACATGCCCTGTAAGGGGGGTACAAACTCTGCTGCGCAGGGGTGTTCAGGGCAAGTTGCGCAAATGCACCAAACGACTACCACAAGCTCCCTGCCTACTGTTCATGTGACAGACATAAACTGTCCCTGTTATTCTCCATCTAGTACGCTATCTCCTCCACTATACTCCCCAAGAATGCATAACCTGTCCTTGTGGGATGAACTAAACAGTCTATGCAAAACTAAGTATGTCAGTGTGGATGCACCCTCTCTCGCTAAAGGCACCTGTACTACAAATACTAAAGGCAGTACACATGAATCCCCCTTTTTATCAAACAAAGTTAACACACAAGCCTCTGTACTTTCATGGTTATTACCCGTTAAAGGAAAGCACAATGAGGACAATGCCGAAAGGACTGAATCCAAATTCCACAAACCATCTGTAAGCCCTGCACTGTCTGGTCATAATCTCCCTATCACCATGGAGACTGATGTTAAACTGGATGATCTAGCATCTTATTCCCAGATTTCTTTTCTGACTCAGATTGAACAACTTGTTAAAACCATCATTTCCCCATTAACAGACAAAATCAACGCTATAGGGGAAAGGCTCTCGGGTCTAGAGAATAAAATCACGGCTATCTTAAAACCCATCGATAATCCAGTAACATTGAACCGACCCCAGCCAATTACCACTTTTCCAAGAGCTAAGCTAACTGCCATCCACAAAAGCATGCAAGTCACCCTACAATCCCCTAAAATCCCAGAATCAACTACCTCAAAAGCTCCTTTCAAATCTGTTATATCAAGGCCCTCAGAGGTCAAGACAGTACGCAAACTACCATACATACACCTTCCGCCAGAAGCCTCGCCATACGTGTCCGTCCTATCAGGAGTACCATCACCTGCGATGGGAAAAGCTGAAAGACAGCAGGACCTATTAAACAAAGTTTTTTTTTGGATGGGAAGAAATAGACCCCTACCACCGGACAAAGATGGCGGAATCCTGAGTGTGAGAAGGGTGGGCTGGTTGGGCCCACTACCAAAAAACATTTCAGGGGACTTGGTACTTGTTAGATTCAGGAACCGGAACATCGCATCATATTTAAGATCTTGTCCGCCTCAAGAAGGGGATGGTCCAATACATATTTGGGATTTATTTGATTTTTACCCCTGTAGGCCAAAAATCCCCCGGTCAGGACCTACAATAGCTTACCACCACCGGTTGGGTGGGGAAGCCCAGGTACCTAGTGGTACTAGTTTTTCTGTTTCCAACAGATTTGATCCACTGCACAACTGTCGTAATTTTTGAGTCTACTCACCTAAAGGACAAACCCGTGTATTTTTACTCTAGAGAGGGATAAAACCCCTTGAATAATAGGTCACACCACTGATCTCTGAGGGTGGGGTAATGTCTTTTTGAAATTGAAGTTATGTTACCCTTGAATGTACATATTTATTTTTAATTTGACTGTCATTTTTCTGTACGCTTTCATGATTTTAAAAAACAAAATCGAATAAAGCTTTCTTACTACTACTACGTGTCTCAAATGGTAAATGGGCAAAATATTGATTCCAAAATATAGACAAACCAAAATATCGAATCCAAAATATTGAATGGACAAAATATCGAATGGACAGAATATAGACATCAAAAATATCGTTTAGCAGGTAAGTATTGTAATATCGATTTTAAAAATATAGACAGTCAAAATATCGAAGTACATAATATAGTTTATTAAAAATATCGAATTTTTAATAATATCGAATTTTTTAAAGTGTTTTTTATGTTAGTATATGTGTGAAAAGTGTATATATTTTTGTAATTTATTTTAAGTAATTAATTTTAGGTTATTTAATTATTGTGTAATTTAATTCCGTAGTGGGTTGTGGGTTTATAGGGGAATAGGGTGGGAAGTAAGTTAATTATAATTAATTAAATATGTTAATTAATTAATTGGTATTTACTTAGAATAAATTGTTAATTAATTTTTCATTGGTAATCAATTAATTCGTAATTATTTTTTATTAATTGATTAATTGATAATTATGTGAATTAAATTAATTTATTTTCTGTAGTGGGTTGTGGGTTTATAGGGGTCTAGGGTGGGAAGTAATTTAATTATAATTAATTAAATATGGTAATTAATTAATTGGTATTTATTTTGATTAAATTGTTAATTAATTTTTAATTGGTAATTATTCTTAAATGATTATTTTTTATTAATTGATTAATTGATAATTATGTGAATAATATTAATTTATTTTCTGTAGCGGGTTGTAGGTTTATAGGGGAATAGGGTGGGAAGGAATTTAATTATAATTAATTAAATATGTTAATTAATTTATTGGTATTTATGTTAATTTGTTAATTACTTTTTAATTGATAATTAATTAATTCTTAATTGATAATTATTTTTTAATAATTGATTTAGTAATTTTTACCCCTACGCTATCCAACGCTTTCCCTACTGTTGCACTCTCTGGAGTGGGAATAGTAATTTTTACCCCTACGCTATCCAACGCTTTCCCTACTGTTGCACTCTCTGGAGTGGGAATAGTAAATTTTACACCTACGCTATCCAACGCTTTCCCTACTGTTGCACTCTCTGGTGTGGGAATAGTCATTTCTACCTCTACGCTATCCAACGCTTTCCCTACTGTTGCACTTTCTGGAGAGGGAATAGTATTTTTTACCCCTACGCTATCCAACGCTTTCCCTACTGTTGCACTCTCTGGAGTGGGAATAGTCATTTTTACCTCTACGCTATCCAACGTTTTCCCTACTGTTGCACTCTCGTGAGTGGGAATAGTAATTTTTACCCCTGCGCTATCCAACGCTTTCCCTATCGTTGCACTCTCTGGAGTGGGAATAGTAATTTTTACCAATACGCTATCCAACACTTTCCCTACTGTTGAACTCTCTGGAGTGGGAATAGTAATTTTTACCCCTACGCTATCCAACGCTTTCCCTACTGTTGCACTCTCTGGAGTGGGAATCGTAATTTTTACCCCTACGCTATCCAACGCTTTCTCTACTGTTGCAGTCTTTGGAGTGGGAATAGTAATTTCTACCCCTACTCTATCCAACGCTTTCCCTACTGTTGCACTTCCAGGAGTGGGAATAGTAAATTTTACACCTCCCCTATCCTACGGTAATAATATTGTGTATTTTTTATTAATATTATGTTAATATATATATATATGTTTTAATAGATATGATTGTATTGTTTTTTATAAGTTAAATTAGTTATTTAATAATTTTAAGGTAATTTAAGTATTTTAAAGTACATTTTACCCCTACGCTACCCAACGCTTTCCCTACTGTTGCCCTCTCTGGAGTGGGAATAGTTATTGTTACCCCTACGCTATCCAATGCTTTCCCTACTGTTGCACTCCCTGGAGTGGAAATAGTCATTCTTACACCTACGCTATCCAACGCTTTCCCTACTGTTGCACTCTCTGGAGTGGGAATAGTAATTTTTACCCCTACGCTATCCAACGCTTTCCCTACTGTTGCACTCTCTGGAGTGGGAATAGTAAATTTTACACCTAC
The DNA here is from genome assembly GCF_964263255.1 of Lissotriton vulgaris. Taxonomy (NCBI): domain Eukaryota; kingdom Metazoa; phylum Chordata; class Amphibia; order Caudata; family Salamandridae; genus Lissotriton; species Lissotriton vulgaris. Next base: position 83,649 of record NW_028250261.1, read on the forward strand.
GCTATCCAACGCTTTCCCTACTGTTGCACTCTCTGGTGTGGGAATAGTCATTTCTACCTCTACGCTATCCAACGCTTTCCCTACTGTTGCACTTTCTGGAGAGGGAATAGTATTTTTTACCCCTACGCTATCCAACGCTTTCCCTACTGTTGCACTCTCTGTTGTGGGAATAGTAATTTTTACCTCTACGCTATCCAACGCTTTCTCTACTGTTGCACTCTCTAGAGTGGGAATAGTACATTTTACCCCTACGCTACCCAACGCTTTCCCTACTGTTGCCCTCTCTGGAGTGGGAATAGTTATTGTTACCCCTACGCTATCCAATGCTTTCCCTACTGTTGCAATCCCTGGAGTGGAAATAGTCATTCTTACACCTACGCTATCCAACGCTTTCCCTACTGTTGCACTCTCTGGAGTGGGAATAGTAATTTTTACCTCTACGCTATCCAACGTTTTCCCTACTGTTGCTCTCTCATGAGTGGGAATAGTAATTTTTACCCCTGCGCTATCCAACGCTTTCCCTATCGTTGCACTCTCTGGAGTGGGAATAGTAATTTTTACCAATACGCTATCCAACACTTTCCCTACTGTTGCACTCTCTGGAGTGGGAATAGTAATTTTTACCCCTACGCTATCCAACGCTTTCCCTACTGTTGCACTCTCTGGAGTGGGAATCGTAATTTTTACCCCTACGCTATCCAACGCTTTCCCTACTGTTGCAGTCTTTGGAGTGGGAATAGTAATTTCTACCCCTACTCTATCCAACGCTTTCCCTACTGTTGCACTTCCAGGAGTGGGAATAGTAATTTTTACACCTCCCCTATCCTACGGTAATAATATTGTGTATTTTTTATTAATATTATGTTAATATATATATATGTTTTAATAGATATGATTGTATTGTTTTTTATAAGTTAAATTAGTTATTTAATAATTTTAAGGTAATTTAAGTATTTTAAAGTATATTTTAGCTATTTATTTCAACATAATGCTCTGGCAGATTAAACTGGCCTAGTTTCCCACACTCAACATTATCATGTGCCGGCTCACAAGGCTAAATTTTACCTGCGGGAAAAGATGTTTGGGAAACTCGTGTGCTGGTCAGGGGGAAGAGGCTCGGACGACAGGCACAAACAAAGCCTCATCTCCACCTGACCCTCTACTACCAGATGAACGGAGTGTGAAGTACTTCCTCCAATTGGCTCAAAACCTTCCCTGACACTTGCCACTTTCTCAACCCTGACTCCACAACCCCCACTGCCTCCCGCTTACCAGCTGCTCATAGCAGGTGGTAAATGGAAGCAGAATTGTCCATTGAAGTGAAAGAAACCGTGCAAATTTGGACTAGAGAATTCCAGGTCCGCAAGTTAAGTGCCTATTCTAGGGGTGAAAACTCAGAAATACATAGTGCAGGGTTGCAGTTACTGGCCGGAATCAGTGACTTCTGACCTGGATGTGGCACATCTCCACAGTGCAACTCATAATCAGGGCATAAGTCAGTTCATCAGAAAGTGGATTGTCCCAGAGAACTCTTATGGTGAAGTTTTAGAAAACGTTGGCCCTGATTAACCCTTTTGATGCATGTGTCGGCAAATGGCTGACACAAACAGTACCTCCCCAGTGCACGGAACAGCCATTGACTGTCACTGGGGAGGACGAAGTAGGATCCTCCGGTGCTTGCACCAGAACATTCCTTTTTTTAAAGGAAAGGGCTGGGGAGACACGCAATCGCTTCCATGTAATCTTCTATCTGTTACATCAGCACACCACTAGGCGCGCTGACATCACAAACCCTCCACCAGAGAGGAGAGACAGGCAGCAGAGAAGAATAGCTTCCGTGTCTGGTGGGATTTTTTTTGGATGCTACCCCAGGTTTGTGGGAGGCAGTGTGGAAAGGGGAAAGTCTCCTCTTTCCAGTGATACCACTCATAAATGGATTCTTGCTTGTGGATTGCAGCGTGTAGGAATCCCACTAGGCCCCAGTAGACAACAAGGGACCCCACTAGCAGGGGGGTCAGCCCACTTGGTAAGGTGCCGGTCACCCACCTGGGACAAAAAATGTTAATAAATATATGTGTTTTTCCTATGGGTGCTAGATTGCACGCCCCTCAAGGGACTATAAAATAATAAAAAAGTTTTACAAAAAATGTAATTGTGAGGGTGTCGTCCCTCGCATGCACAGGCCAATACCCCTGTGGGGGGTGATTTTTTAATACATGTGTGGTTTCCCTGGGGAAACAACATGTATAAAAAAGTTATCTCTATTTTTCTCTCTCTCTCTTTATACATATATATATATATATTCACAGAAAAAACCATAGGTTATAGTGGATATATAGTTAGGAATTTGCATTTACAAAACCTTGAAAATTCAATGAAAAAAACCATTGGTTTTAGGCCATATATAGTTAGGGATTTGCATTTACAAAACCTTATTTTACTCGCATAAAACCATTGAAATTCCATATATAGTTATAAGCGCTAACTATATATCGCGCACCCGCAATCCACTGCTGATGATGTCACATATTACATCATTCATGACATGGTTAGTGACATCACTGATGACATCACTGATGACATCTCAAATGACATCACTGATGACATCACTGATGACAACATGCAGTGACTGTATGTTTCTGTAAAGTTAAAATATCTCTTACATATTGAAGAATGAGTGGATATATAAGTGTCTGGATGAAGGATTTAGTAGGTGCATGACTGACTGTATGAGTGAGTGATTAAATGTGTCTCACTGAGTGCATGGGTTAGTGACTAAACTGTCTTAATTTGTGCATCATTATGTCTGTTGTTCTGTAAACTGTTGCATGTGTTGATAAGTAGCTATATGAGTAACTATATGGGTTATTGATTGGTTGCCCAAGTATTTGTATGGGATACTGAGTGTGTGTGTAGGTGGCTGGGAGGTGTATGACTCTGTGCATAGATGTGTGAGCAGTGGATTCACTAGATGTATGGTTTCAAAAGTGCATGTGGAAACAGCTGTATGGGCGGTTGACTGTGTGCATGAGTGCATTGGTGAGTGAATGGATATCTCAGTGCTACATGTCAAAGTAAGTACATATGTAAAACACAGTACATGTGAGAGTTGACATATATAAATAACTGTGCATAAGAGCCAGTGAATGTGTGAGTGGCTGTATGGATCATTGTGAACTTGTATCAGGGATTGTATAATAGAGTAAATATGTGTTAGTATATGTTTGAATAAGTAAATTTTGTATAACTGTATAGTTGAGGAAATGGAGGTGTGATTGATTCTTTGCATGACTGACTAGGTGTGTGAGTAACTCCATGGATGAGTGACAGTCTGTGAGTGTCTGTTTACACTGATTGTATCTAAGGTTATATTAGAGTCTGAAGAGGTTCATCGTATTATCACATGAATGATATCATCAGTGATGTTATCAGTCATGTCAAATGAGATGTTTTCAGTGATGTCATCAGTGATGTCATTTGAGATGTCATCAGTGATGTCATCAGTGATGTCACTAACCATGTCATGAATGATGTAATATGTGACATCATCAGCAGTGGATTGCGGGTGCGCGATATATAGTTAGCGCTTATAACTATATATGGAATTTCAATGGTTTTATGCGAGTAAAATAAGGTTTTGTAAAGGCAAATCCCTAACTATATATGGCCTAAAACCAATGGTTTTTTCATTGAATTTTCAAGGTTTTGTAAATGCAAATTCCTAACTATATATCCACTATAACCTATGGTTTTTTCTGTGAATTTCATTGTTTTTTTAATAGCAAATATGAAAAGCTTTAAAATGTCAAGTACGTGATAGATAAAAACATTTTCGTATTTATGCACGCTGATGTGCTTTGAACGCTGCACCCCCCCCCCTCCCCTCTTTTGTCTTAGTAGTACTCTCTCTTTGCAGATAGTGAACGGTAGTTAACGCAAGCCTTTGCCCCCGTTGTAATCCGTCGTGCCTGCTTGTCTCTCCATTTGATTGATTGTTGTCCAAGCATTTACTGTTTTAGAATTGGTTCTCTTTGGATCATTCTCTATTTACAAACAAGCACAAAGTCGCAATACTCTGTTTAGTCTTTGCAGATAGTGAAAAATCGTGTAAAAAAAAAAAAAGTAATCGAGCAAAATCAGTAGGCCACTAATTGGATCTCTTTTTGACCTCGCTAAAATAGAAATATTAGGAACAACCCTTCATGAGAAATACGAAAATAGTGAGATGAACTGAGCTCCACACCATGAGGGCTGCAAGACAGCTCGGCTCCATCACCCATCCCGCACAAAATAACGACAAACCCTATGCAAATATTAAAAATATAGACAACACACCAGCAAAGAAACAGGGTAAAACATTTTATTAAAAAACGATTTACATAACGTTGGTTTATAAGATGATGTCAGTAGTGGACCGATGTGTGAATAGATCAAAAGCAGCACAAGGCTCCAAGATCCGGATGGCAAGCTCCTGGATGTTGGGTGCCATAGTTTAGAGTTCTGAATTTGAGCCTTTTTCAATGCCTGTGCTTTGTTGAATCAAAATGGCGGCTTGACACAAAGCTGACTCAAGCGTTGCTACTGATGCTATGCAGACCAAAACTGGTTTTCAGTTTGTACATTTTTCTAGATTTTTCAATCCAAGTTTGGTTGACTTTGTAGAACGATGGCTTCAAATTTTCAACATACGGTGTGGTGGCGCTGACTGGGAGGGGGCGCTTCGCTCCTGCCCCCTCCCCAAGTAAGATTTTCATACGTGAAAGTACGTTAATGGTTTTGGTCCCTGAGATGCTTCGATGTCACTGCCATTCTCAAATAGCATAAGTTCTGGATGTTGGGTGCCATAGTTAAGAGTTCTAAGCAGTGCTTGTAACACTGTCTGAAGCTTATTTCCACCTACTGCAGCTTCACTATTCTCAAAGTAAGTGAGTGTCGTTTGTGGACCTGACTGCATTAGAAAACAATGTGATATGTTAGCTTCCTAAACAGCTTGACGGAGGCCCCTGAGGGGCGGTGTGATGGCCATGGACTCGGAGAAGACGCTTGGCTCCGACACCCTCCCCAAGTCTTATAGCACTGGTGTAGCCTGAGATCGCCCCCGACATAGGCGGCCGGCTCCCGGGGTCCGGCGGAACTTTTTGCCTTTTGATGACTCTTCAATTCTGGACCTTGTCCCACAATCCGTTTGACCTGAAGACAAGCTGTAGTAGGGCGCCCCTTTACCGTTTTAGTTGCCATTCCGCCCGCTTTTGCTACACTGTGCCTCTTCCGCCATTCAGCTGTTTACCGCCCGCTCTTGCGACTACAGCGTCTCGCTCATCATGTAGTTGAGTTGCTCCCGCTCTTGCGGTGCAGCGATAGGCGGCTGCCACAGGACTCTCAAAATGGCGGCCGGCTCTTCGGTTTTGGGCCTGGTCCACTAAAATGGCCCTGGGACACCTTGGAACTCGGACGCTTCCCTGATAGGGCTTGGGTCCCATTCTCGAAAAGCGTCCCCTCAGCCGTGAAGATTCTACAAAAGTCTTGGGGGCCTCCGACTCCCGCAGGCTTCTGGTGGGGAGCTGCTGCCATGATTGCTCGTGGAATGGCCACGACGGAGCTACGAGATGGTAGTGGTCTCATGCTGACACCAGCTTTAGTCTGAAACATCCAGAAACACTGTAGACTACCAATTCGATCAGTTCCGGTAGCGCCCCAACATGACCCGGAAGAGAAGAACTTGCCCTCCCCTCTTTGACTGATGGTTCTTGTTGCCTGTCCCCTCTGTTGTCATTTAACAGAACTTTTTGGACTGCTGAAAGGGGTTGTGTTCTGAACGCTGGTTGGTGGAGACATTTTGACTATATTCTTGACCTACGTTGTCGCGTAATGCGTTATATGACACGCCGCGTTAGCGCACCCGGAAGTGATCCGAGGCGCGGCGCGCAGCGCGTAACGTAAGCATAACAGGTCATGTGACTTGTTAATAAAACTTTTCATTGGTTCATTTTACTTTTGTTAATTTAATGATGAAAAGCTTGGTCATATGACCTAAAAATTACGCTTTTTATTGTTTTCGAACAATATTTTTTTTTCAAACATATGTTATAATATTCCAGGCTAATGTACTTTCCCGGAAAATTTACAACTGTCTTGCAAGTAAAATATATTCCTTTTTCGAGAAAAAGGGCGTTTCTTCCTTCCATGACGGAGCCGTTGAGTAAAAGAGATTCGGCCTGCTGTCTTAGTCGCCGATACGCCTAATTATCAGATTCTTATCGATCACTTTATGTTGCAGACATGAAAAACACAACTGCCCTTGACCATTTATCTTTACTGCGTTCCTACATATTATACCTTTTATCCGTCACGTAATTGGACTGCTTTATTTCACTTGCCTTTTACTGATTTGAAAACAGTGACTAAAAGTAAAAACTTTACCAATGTAAATACTACTACCGTGTTTTGTTTTAAAAACCTTTATTGTGAAAATGTCAGTATACAAATACGGGCCTATAACCACGTGGGCCGGCCACGGAGCAAACTGAAATCGTATATGATGAGGAGACATTTACACTGTAGAGGAACGTAACGAGCGGGCCATTAGGTTGCAAGAACTAAGGTGTCTAACAGTTGCGGAATCGGTGGACATACATTTTGTAATTAAAATAGGACAGGGCCACTTACAATAAAATTTTCTAGATATACATTTGCGGGCAAGGAGTTACGAGTCCCATTTATACCGGCGCCATTTTGGGCGAGGCCGGGCAGGTCCAAGATATAGTCAAAATGTCTCCACCAACCATCGGCCAGACCAGAACCCCTTTCGGCCCTTTATGCTACAAGATGGTGTCTTCCATTCAGAAAATATTGTTGGCAGCATTTTGAAAGGAAACAGAAACAGCCGTTCTCCTAGTGAGTTTCACATTGTTACATTTAGGAAGAATGTTGAAGAGTAGTATGTGGAAAATCTGAAGCCATTTTTTTACAAACTCTCAATCAGACTTGGATGGAAAAAAAAAACCTGAAGAATGTACAAACTGAAAACCAATTTTTGTCTGTATAGCATCAACAGTAACGCTTGAGTCAGCTTTGTGTCAAGCCGCCATTTTCATTCAATCAATAGCGTCCCCCTACACACATTCAGGGACCTGGTCGTGTCTTCAGATGAAACGGATTGTAGGAAAAGAAGCAGAAAGGAAAAGGAAAAAAGTTCCGCTGGACACCACCTTGGGCAATAGTGAAGCTGCAAAAGCTGCAAATAAGCTTCAGACAGTCTTCAACTTACTCTGATTCTTATAATAAACTTCAGATAGTCTTACAAGCACTGCTCAGAACTCTCAACTGAGGCACTCAACATCCAGGACTTGCCATTCGGATCTTGGCGCCTTGTGCTGGTTCCGACCTATTCACACATCGGTCCACTACTGACATCACCTCATAAGCCAACGGGGCACCCCACGCCGACTTTCGGCGCAGCATTGTAGGATGGCCACACCAGTGCGGCAACTTGCTGGACACAACATCGGGGCCATCCAGATCTCGGCGAGTTCGACTCACTGTACCGCAACAGTGACCGCAACTCAGCTGGACACGCCGTCTTTTGGCGCAGCATTGTAGGATGGCCACACCAGTGCGGCAATTTGCTGGACACCACCTCGGTGCCATCCGGATCTCGGCGCGTTCGAGTCACTGTACCGCAACAGTGACCGCAATTCAGCTGGACACGCCGTCTTTCGGCGCAGCATTGTAGGATGGCCACACCAGTGCGGCAATTTGCTGGACACCACCTCGGTGCCATCCGGATCTCGGCGCGTTCGAGTCACTGTACCGCAACAGTGACCGCAACTCAGCTGGACACGCCGTCTTTCGGCGCAGCATTGTAGGATGGCCACACCAGTGCGGCAATTTGCTGGACACCACCTCGGTACCATCCGGATCTCGGCCCGTTGTGCTGCCTTCGGCCTATTCGCACATCGGTCCGCTACTGACGCCGCCTCACGTGCCAACGGATTTTCTACGCTTTTTGTAGCCCTATGCCGCATAACAGGTCATGTGACTTGTTTATAAAACTTTTCATTGGTTCATTTTACTTTTGGTTTCCTAAAGATGGAAGGCTTGGTCATATGACCTAAAAATAACACTTTTCATTGGTTTAGAACATTTTTTTTCCCAAACGATGAAAGCCCCACCTTGTTTCTGGATCATTCAGACTGAAGCTGGCGTCAGCATGAGAGCACCACCATCTCGTGGCTCCGTCGTGGTCATTCCGCGAGCAATCATGGCAGCCGCTCCCCACCGGAAGCCTGCGGGAGTCGGGGGCCCCCAAGACTTTTGTAGAATCTTCACGGCTGAGGGGACGCTTTTCGAGAATGGAGCCCAAGCCCTAGCAGGCAAGCGTCCGAGTTCCAAGGTGTCCCAGGGCCATTTCAGTGGACCAGGCCCAAAACCGAGGAGCCGTCCGCCATTTTAAGAGCCATGTGGCAGCCGCCTATCGCTGCACTGCAAGAGTGGAAGCAACTCAACAACATGGTGAGCGAGACGCTGTAGCCGCAAGAGCGGGCGCAACTCAGCTACATGGCCGCCACCTGGGGAGGCCCGTTCACGCCGCCTCCCCCACCCCCGGGCCGCCGCACGCCAATTTTCGGAGCAGCATTGTAGGATACCAAAACCAGTGCAGCAGTTTACTGGACATCACCTGGGTGCCTGTCGTACATGTTGTGTCAGCCATGTGACACTGGACACAGTCCCATCAACATCTCAACGCGTTCTGCTGCCTTGGGACTATTCGCACAACAGACCGCTACTGACGAGGCCTCCCCCCGCACCACCCGGGACGCCCCACGCTGTTTTTCTGTGCTGCATTGTAGGATCCCAAAACCAGTGCGGCACCCAGGCGACATCACCTGGGTGCCGTCCAGAACTCTGCACGTTGTGCTGCCTTGGGACTATTCGCACAAAAGACAGCTTCTAACCATTGTTGCTTTTTGTGTTGAAAAATGTTTAAATGTTTTTAGTTTTTGTTCCGTTCGTTATAGTTAATAGTTAATAAAGTTTTATAATCTTACTTTGTTGGAGTGTTATCTATTTTTTAAAAAACGGGTGAATGGGGCCTTGAATCGGGTTATTGTCATGTGTGGGCTTTGGAAGTGTGCTGCTGCAGGATCGGACATTTCAAACTCAAATGCACGTTCTTTTTCTTACCTTTCCGAAGCATGGAGCGCAATAGCAGGCAGAGAAAGGGTGATGCACGTGTTGAACACTACCTGACCTGGCAAGTTGCTGGCAGTGCCCCCCCGCCCGCTCCTGAAAGAGGGCACACACACACCACCGCCCCGAGTACTTCACAAATCTTTAAAAGACCATGCGCTTGTTCATGAGGCTTAAATGGTTTATCACCTCTTCTAGAACCCCTGCATCGACCCTCTGACGTTTCCTGGAAAAATTACCATGTAACACAATACCAAGCCCTGTCAGCTGAAACCCCCAAGGAATCGTGGGGCATATTATCAAGGGGGTTTATCTCCGCTTTTTTGGCTTTAAAAGCCATGAAAGCGGAGATAAAATTATCTCCCTATTACCAAGCTGTCGCTAACACCAGTTAGTGACAGCTAAAAGGAGATAGCGACCATCTTGGGCCCCGCTTTGCATTTCAGTGATACTTATCACTAATGACATGCAAAGTGGCGTGCCAAGATGTTAGCGACTGGAAACAGTCCCTAACATCGCTATCTTCTATTACCAACTTTTGGAGATATTCGCGCTAAGCGCGAATATCTCCAAAATCTAACACCTGCCCTGAGCAGTTCTTAGCCATGTTATCCAATGGGAGGTGGATAACATGGCTAAGAGCATTTGCTCGATAATACATGAATATCGCTGACTTTTCTGCGATAATAGCAAGGTTTATCTGCGATAAATATCGCCGATGTGCGGCGATAATTTTTGTCTCTAAACAAGTTAGAGACAAAAATTATCGCTAGTTGTTCGTAATATTCCCCCGGGTTTTTGCTTGCAGAAATCGGGAGGCGGGAGACTAGCACTGAAATCAGTAGTCACACGCCTGAATCGGGAGGGTTGGCATGTCTGAATTCTCTACAGCTGGGGCCATAAACTACATCCGCAGGGCTAGGTGATAGCCTAGGTCCGGCCTGGACAATCGGACACAGAGGAAGAGGAGTGTCAGAGGGTGCGGTAGTGAATAGGGTGAAAGGGAGGTGTCGAGCGGGCACAGGGTGTGATTCTCAGAGAAGAGCAGCGCAGATGGGGGAAGTATATGGCCCATGCATGAGAGAGAGAGCGGGGGTGACCATTGCGCGGGGGAGATGCGTGCGAGGGTGGGGAGCCATGCTGAGAATCGGCGGCGTGCAGAGAGTGGCCCTGGTCAAGGCATCTAAAATGGCTGCCGTGCACGACAAAATTGTGGCATTGGACAAAACGCAAGATGGCGCAGACAATGTTTATCAATAAGGATTCATTTATAACAAAATATTTACTCGCAGTGACAAAATGGTGGTCAACACTTCCTGATTTCCATCGAATCGAACGTTAACAAACGTCACGCAGCAAAAAAAAAAAAAAGCTCACGCACAGAGCAGTTTTTAACCATGTTATCCAATGGAAGGTGGATAACACGGCTAAGAGCATTTGCTGGATAATGCATGAATATCGCTGACTTTTCAACGATATTCATGCATTGTGGCCGATGTGCGGCGATAATTTTTGTCTCTAAACAATTAAAACGAAGCACAAAATGGCGAATTCCCGTTTCGCTACCAGTTTGCGGCCCAGTTCGCGGCCCGTGAAGCGCTTCTACCGTGAAAAATCATTTTTTTTTTCTTTTCCCCACGGGACCCTTTAATAACCCCAACAACATTCCTAGGGGGTCAAGAGGGGGATACCTTGCCCCCTTTCATTAAATTCCCCTTTCGTTTTTCACCTCTTCTTCTCTCTCGATCCTACCGAGAGACAAGATGGCGGCCGCTCCGGACTGTCACGCAGCAAAAAAAAAAAAAGCTCACGCACAGCCGCTGGAAGAGATGTATCAACATATATCAGCCTCCTCAGCCACCCTCAGGAAACATAGGGGATTAGGATACGTCTCCCGCACCCCCTTATACCTAGTAATTTAATTAACGAAGCACAAAATGGCGAATTCCCGTTTCGCTACCAGTTTGCGGCCCAGTTCGCGGCCCGTGAAGCGCTTCTACCGTGAAAAATCCTTTTTTTTTTTTTTTCCCCACGGGACCCTTTAATAACCCCAACAACATTCCTAGGGGGTCAAGAGGGGGATACCTTGCCCCCTTTCATTAAATTCCCCTTTCGTTTTTCACCTCTTCTTCTCTCTCGATCCTACCGAGAGACAAGATGGCGGCCGCTCCGGACTGTTTAGAATGTTGACAGACACCGGAGAGCCAATCAGCTTTCTGCGCGCAAAGTTCCGAAACGCGAAAAGTAAGCGGACCAGATCGCTGCCCGGAGCGCTGTTACAGATATATATCTTGATTTAAACGTTAATTTCTCAAAATCCACTGAAGCACATATATTGAGACCTAGCAAAGGCACATCGGGCTAACAGTCCCTACAATTTTGCCAAGTTTCGTGCAAATCCATTCAGCCGTTCGAGCTAAAAGTGAGTCCAACCGCCCTATGGAAAACTCAATGTAAAAAACGCGTTTTGGGACCCCCCTTTTTTCTCAGCCCCCCCTTGACGAAACCCCACCAAATTTTCAGGGGCTGCTCAGAAACAAAATGTGCCATTTTCCTGAAAATTTCAGCCGATTCCGTCCACAAACGCCAAAGTTATTAGACATAGAATTTTCAGAAATCCCATAGGGAATTAATCCTAACTATATATACCTACTGGCGATAGCCAGTAGGTAATATATATATATATATATATATATATATATATATATATATACATATATATATATATATATATATATATATATATAGACATTTATATAGACACATATGTAGAGATCACAGTTTTTTTTATACATCGGTATGGTGGTCATGTGGCCATGATCAGCCCCCAGGGAAACCACACATATGTAAAAAAAAAGTGAGATCTCTCTCTCTCTCTCTCTCTCTCTCTCTCTCTCTCTCTCTCTCTCTCTCTCTCTCTCTCTCTCTCTCTCTATATATATATATATATATATATATATATATATATATATATATATATATATATATTCACTGAAAAAACCATAGGTTATAGACCATATATAGTTAGGGATTAGCATTTAAAAAACCTTATTTTATTTGCACAAAACCATTGAAATTCCATATATAGTTAGTTGCACTAACTATATATCGCGGACCCGCAATCCACTGCTAATGATGTCACATATTACATCATTCATGACATGGTCAGTGACATCACTGATGACATCACTGATGACATCTCAAATGACATCACTGATGACATCACTGATGACATCTCAAATGACATCACTGATGACATCACTGACATCTCATTTGACATTACTGATTACATCACTGATGATATCATTTATGTGATAATACATCTTCAGACTCTAATATAACCTTAGATACACTCAGTGTAAACAGGCACTCACAGACTGTCACACATCCATGGAGTTACTCACACACCTAGTCAGTCATGCAAAGAATCAATCACACCTCCATTTCCTCAACTATACAGTTATACACACCTTACTTATTCAAACATATACTAACACATATTTACTCTCTTATACAATCCTTGATACAAGTTCACAATGATTCATACAGCCACTCTCACATTCACTGGCTCTTATGTTCAGTTATTTATATATGTCAACTCTCACATGGAGTGTGTTTTACATATGTACTTACTTTGACATGTAGAACTGAGATATCCATTCACTCACCAATACACTCATGCACACAGTCAACTGTCCATACAGCTGTTTCTACATGCACTTTTGAACCCATACACCTAGGGAATCAACTGCTCACACATCTATGCACAGAGTTATACACCTCCCAGCCACCCACACACATACTCAGTCTCCCATACAAATACTTGGGCAACCATTCAATAACCCATATAGTTACTGATATAGCTACTGATTTAAACATGCAGCAGTTTACAGAAGAACATAAATAATGATTGCCAAATTAAGACACTTTAATCACTAACCCATGCACTCAGTGAGACACATTTAATCATTCTCTCATACAGTCAATCATGCAGCTACTAAATCCTTCATCCAGACACTTATACATCCACTCATTCTTCAATATGTAAGACATATTTTAACTTTACAGAAACATACAGTCACTGGGTGTTGTCATCAGTGATGTCATCAGTGATGTCATTTGAGATGTCATCAGTGATGTCACTGACCATGTCATGAATGATGTAATATGTGACATCATTAGCAGTGGATTGCGGGTCCACGATATATAGTTAGTGCAACTAACTATATATGGAATTTCAATGGTTTTGTGCAAATAAAATAAGGTTTTTTAAATGCTAATCCCTAACTATATATGGTCTATAACCTATGGTTTTTTCAGTGAATTTTCAAGGTTTTGTAAATGCAAATTCCTAACTATATATGGTCTATAACCTATGGTTTTTTCTGTGAATTTCATTGGTTTTTTAAAAGCTAATATCTATAGCTGTAAAATATATTCTTTATTAAGTGACGTATCACGTAGCCCGTGAGACGCCTCATGATGCATCGCATAACCGTGACGTATCGTCTCTGCAGCGCAAACCAAACCCAAAACGTAAGCGCACCAGAACACGCTTAAAGATATATATATTTTTTTTTAACCTTAATGAGACAAAATCCACACGTGCACATATCACAAACGTTTTATAATGTAACTAAAGTCCTAAAACCCTCTATTAACTACAATGCTTTTTAATGAGGTGCTATCATGTATATTGGTCCCAAGATGGCTGCCAACACTTCTTGGATGAAGTGCTGACAGCCAATCAGATCAGATGTGTGGTTAGGCTCCGCCCAGATATATATCTTTTTTTGAACCTAAATTACTCAAAATCCACGGGAGCACATATATTGAGACCTAGCAAAGGCACATCGGGCTAACAGTCCCTACAATTTTGCCAAGTTTCGTGCAAATCCATTCAGCCGTTTGAGCTAAAAGTGAGGCCAACCGCCCTATGGAAAAATGAATGGGAAAAACGCGTTTTGGGACCCTCCTTTTTTCTCGGCCCCCCCCTTGACGACCCCCCCCCCAAATTTTCAGGGGCTGCTCAGAAACAAAATGTGCCATTTTCCTGAAAATTTCAGCCAATTCCGTCCACAAACGCCAAAGTTATTAGACATAGAATTTTCAAAAGTTCCATAGAGAAAAAATCCTAACTATATAGAGACAAGATGGCGGCCGCTCCGGACTGTTTACAATGTTGACAGCCAATCAGCTACTCCTCAGACTCCCGTTACACTGCCGATTAGCTTCCCGGTTAGCTGCCCGGTTAGCTGCCCGGTTCGCGTACCGGGACGCGTCTCTACGGCGAAAAAATCGGAATTTTTTTTTTTTTTTTTGGGCCCCGCGTGACTCTATAATATCCCCCTCATCAATCCTAGGGGGTCAGAAGGGGTCTACCTCGCCCCCTTTCCTTCATTTCCCCCTTTGTTTTGGCCTCCTCTTGTCTCTCGATCCTACCGAGAGACAAGATGGCGGCCGCTCCGGACTGTTTAGAATGTTGACAGACACCGGAGAGCCAATCAGCTTCGCTTCGCAAAGTTCCGATACGCGAAAAGTACGCGAACCGGAGCGCTGCCCGGAGCGCTGTTACAGATATATATCTTGTTTTAAACGTTAATTTCTCAAAATCCACTGAAGCACATATATTGAGACCTAGCAAAGGCACATCGGGCTAACAGTCCCTACAATTTTGCCAAGTTTCGTGGAAATTCATTCAGCCGTTCGGGCTAAAAGTGAGTCCAACCGCCCTATGGAAATTAACATGGGAAAAACGCGTTTTGGGACCCCCCTTTTTTCTCGGCCCCCCCTTGACGAACCCCCCCCAAATTTCCAGGAGCTGCTCAGAAACAAAATGTGCCATTTTCCTGAAAATTTCAGCCGATTCCGTCCACAAACGCCAAAGTTATTAGACATAGAATTTTCAGAAATCCCATAGGGAAAAAATCCTAACTATATATACCTACTGGCTATCGCCAGTAGGTAATATATATATATATATATATATATATATATGTATATATATTCATTGAAAAAACCATAGGTTTCACACATGTTATAGTTAGCTGGACAGTTCACTCATACATAACCTTTGAAATTCCCCCGTTATAGTTAGTTCAGCTAACTATAACTCGCGCGCCCGCAATGCACTGCTGATGACGTCACATGTTATATGGTCAGTGACATCACTCATGACATCACTGAGGATATCACAAATGACATCACTGATTACATCACTGATGACATCATCCAGTGAATGTGTGTCTTTCTGAAAAATAAATATTTTTTATATATGTATATCTAAAGGTCGATGAAAGAATAAATGGGTAAATAAGTGTCTAAATGGATGTTTTTTGTTGTAAAATTGATTGGTTAACTGACTTATTAAGTGTATCTTAGTGAATACATATATTAGCGAGTAATGTTTAACTATTTAAATATATGTATCAGTGTCTCACTTTATGTATAAGTGGCTGCATGGGTTGGTGAGTAGCTACATGAGTGTGTATATGGGTTATTAGTTTTTTTGAGTATCAGTATGAGTGTCTGTATGGTTGGTGGGGGGTATTACTTAGCGCATAGATGCATGAATGACTGACCCACTGACATTAGGAAAAAGTTTATTATACCCTTGTTAAAGGGAAAAGGGTTTAGGCAAGTTAAGCCAGCTTTACTGCATCTTCAACTATTAGCAGAAATAGGGGAAATTTATAACGTGGCTAAATTTCTAACTATAGCGGTGAGACTCAGCAAAAAGATTAACTGGTTGTGATACGGGACTAAAGCCAACCCGTCCCGTACCTCCCATTGTCGGACACTCACCCTTCACGACAGCCTCCGATGAAGCGTCCTGGGACACCAACCTGACAACCAGCACCCCTCCTCTCTCTCTCTTCCAGGAACCAATCAGGAACGGGCGACTCCCGGAACCACACCCACCTGACCCCGGAAGTCCCGCCTCGGAATCACCGCCGGAACAGGGAAAAAGCGGAAGCAAGGACAGAGACGCCGTCGGAGCAGCGATCTCGTGGCAGGAGGCTCGGACCGGCGTTGAAGCAGACCAGACGAAAGAAGAGGTTGAAGAGTGGAGCGAAGACTGGTGGAGTCCAGAGGAGGAGGCTGAAGAGCGGCCGCAACTCACCTGGGAGTTGCGGCGGAGCGTGTGAGTACTACCAAACCCACCTCAGTAGCACACTAGGTGCTTTGTATATAGTGTTCGTCCCTCTCTCCTTAGTAGCACAAGGCCTGGCCTGCACTGTAAAGACTTGTATAGCACGTCATCACTTGTACAGCACTTAGTACATAGGCCGACCCCTCACGATCCCTCACCTGACACCCTGTCTCTCTCTCCCTTCCGAAGCCGTCCCGCTACCTTTTCCTCACTGTCGCTCTCTACTCCCGTACACTCCCGGTGCTGAACAGTGTCATAGCGAGTCAGGCTGGACTAACCGCTCCTTGTGCTCTCTCTTTCCTCCGAGGACCGCCCAGCACGCATCCACCCCGGAGAACCTGTTCCATCATCTGAGGGAGAAGACTAAGACATCATCGCGAGGAGCCCTACGTCCACATTACCGTTTCATCGCCTGTACTAACTTTGTTCTTGATACTATTAAAGACCCACCATTGTACACTACATACGGCCTCCTCGCCTGATTTTCTGGCCCGCCCTAAGCCCACGTTCACAGGTGGTGTCAGAAGTGGGATCAGCTGGAAGCATGGAGGCCGTCGTCAAGCAAATGGCGGAGACCCAAGAGCAGTGGGGAGCGTTAATAGAGAGATTCCTTAAAACAGCAGAAGACGACCGCGGCCAGCTGCATGACGTCCTCAAGGGTCAAGGAGCCGCACATGACCAGGCCATGGGGAAGCTAAGCGACGCCCTGGGTCAGCAGAGACCGGTAGCCTCCCTCCCATCGATTGTGCTACAAAAATACGTGCCGGGGGAGGATCCGGACTATTTTTTCACCAATTTTGAGAGACTCACACAGGCAGCCTCATGGCCACCCGATCGCTGGGGTCAGTATCTGGGGCCGCTTTTGACCGGCGATCTCCAGGCCGCTTACCAACAAGCCAATTTCCAGGGGAACACACCCTATGCCGACATCAAAACTTGCATCCTGGAACATTTGGGTATCGATGATGAGACATACAGGGTTAAACTGCGGCAAGCTAAAGAAGGACCGCAGGAAAACCCCAGAGCCCTCTCCTTCCGCATTAAAGACTTGGCAATCCGATGGTTAAAACCTGAGACGTCCTCAAAAGACGATATCCTAGGAGAGATATACCTAGAACAATTCTTCGCTTCCTTACACCCAGCTACTCAGAGATGGGTACGACAACATGCCCGTCTCACACTCGACACCGCTGTAGAGATAGCCGCTGCCTATAACAGAGCCCAAGAATTGCAACGAGGACGAGAAGAACATTCCAACCGACCACACAATCCGGGTGGAAGTCGTCCACCCAGACCCCCGTTGCCACGCAGACCGGAACCACCTCCCTTGATGCCGGCTCCCATACTGTACAGACCACCCCACCAAGGGCCGCAATGTTATAACTGTGGAGGTTATGGCCACATTGCCCGCTTGTGTCCACAAAAAGAGGAGCCCATGGAGGTGGGCCTCGTACGGAACTATGTATGTGTCAACCTGGGGGCCAGTCCTCCTCCATTCCACATTCCAGTGCACATCGATGGCCAACCTGTTCTCGCCCTAGCGGACACTGGATGCAGACAAAGTGTCCTACGACCTCAAGACATGATCAACCCCGTTGGTCCCACCTGGGTATGGTCGATATCCAATGTGTCCATGGCGATACGAGAAGATACTCGACTGCACGTATCCGGGTACAACACCCCGCTGATCCTGGAACCGACCTCACCGTCGGACTGGTCCCAAACCTCCCAGAACAGGCGATCTTGGGGAGTGATTATTCAGGACTCCCCGGACTCGTACAAGAGACCACAGACTCGTTTTCCCGTTGGTGGAAAGAAGCACCTTTCTCTCAAGAGCAGCCGGTAAAGAATCCGGATCCTCGACCCAAGAAAACACGAACCCAACGGCGCCATGAAAAAAAGAGTTACTCCAGTGCTTACCCTGTTATACCTGCGGAACACCCCTGGCAGACTGACAGAGAATTCAGGGCCGCACAAAGGGAAGACCCTCTCCTGCAGGAAGCATGGGCCAGAGCCGTGGATAAAGAAGACCCTTTACATGTAGGTCCCTATTTTTTTAAGAAAGCAGGACTGTTATATCGAAAAGGAGGGCCCCAGCAGAATCCCCAGTTGTTAGTCCCTGGTCCCTTTCGTGACATGGTCTTGTTTCTTGCACACAGCCACCTCCTGGGGGGTCATTTCGGAGACAAAAAAACCAGCCAGGCTATCCTGGAGAAATTCTATTGGCCGGGTGTCTATCAACAAGTGAAGACCTACTGCCGGGAATGCCCGGTTTGTCAGAAAAACAGCCGACACCGTCCCCCCAGGGTCCCCCTACAACCGCTTCCCCTCATTGATGTTCCCTTTAGCCGGGTCGGGATGGATGTTATAGGACCCCTGATACCCTCCCGAAGTGGTTGCCGTTATGCCTTGGTCCTAGTGGACTACGCCACCCGCTTCCCTGAAGCCGTTCCTTTACGGCAACCCACCACTCAGAGTATAGCCAAAGCACTCATTGCTATCTTCTCTAGGGTAGGATTTCCTCGGGAGATCCTTACGGATCAGGGCACCCCTTTTGTTTCCCGCCTCAAGCAACAAGTGTGTTCCCAGCTCGGGATAAAACAGATCAGAACCGCAGCATACCACCCCCAAACGGATGGGTTGGTAGAGCGTTATAACGCCACCCTGAAACAGACACTAAAGAAACTATTGGCCCTAGAAGCCAGGCGTTGGGAAGAGATGTTGCCGGTAGCCTTGTTTGCCATCCGATGCAAGCCCCAGAGCAGTACTGGCTATTCACCGTTCGAACTCCTGTATGGTCGGCCCCCTCGTACCCTTCTGGACATGGCCCAAGAGGTCTGGGAAGCCGAACCAGACAGAACCCGACCCCTTCCTGAATACGTGGAGAATCTCAAGACCCACCTGGCCGTCATCCGAGACATTGTACGTCAAAACATGGAAGACGCCCAGAACCGCCAGAAGAGACAATACGATAAAGGCACCAAAACCCGTATCTTTTCCGCCGGAGACCTGGTTCTCTTAATGATGCCTTCATCAGATCAAAAACTACTGGGTCAATGGCAAGGTCCCTACACCATCCTCAGACAGGTAACCCCTGTTACGTACGAACTGGAGTTGGACCCCACACGGGGTACGACCCAAATATATCACGTCAATCTCCTTAAGAAATGGGAGGGACCCCAACCCGTTTTGACTAATGTACCTCACCATCTAGCACTCTCCTTTGAGCCCTGTTTCGATACCGAGTTAAACGCGAAACAAAAACAAGCTCTTCATAATGTCCTTCTGCCCTCGAGTCATGTATTTTCCTCCTCTCCAGGGCATACCACGATTTTGGAACATGCCATCCATACTGAACCAGGGAAAGTAGTCCGGTTAAGACCTTATCGAGTCCCCGAAGCTCGCCGGGCTGTCATCCAACAGGAAGTCGAACAAATGTTACGTATGGGAATCATTGAACCCTCCACGAGCGATTGGAATTCGCCCATTGTCCTAGTCCCCAAACCTGACGGATCGATGAGGTTCTGTATAGACTTCCGCGAGGTAAACAAGGTATCTTCCTTCGACACGTATCCCCTACCACGTGTCGACGAAATAGTCGAGCGGATAGGGAAAGCCAAGTACATCTCCACGCTCGACCTATGCAAGGGATACTGGCAGATTCCCCTTCGAGATCAGGACAAGAAAAAGACGGCTTTCTCCACCCCAGCAGGGCTATACCAATTCACTGTTTTGCCCTTCGGCTTACATGGTGCCCCTGCCACCTTCCAAAGAGCCATGAACCAAATATTGAGGCCCCACTCCCTATACGCAGGAGCATATCTTGATGACATCATCATCTTCAGTAACAGTTGGGAAGAACATCTGGAACATTTGGGGCAAGTAGTCACTTCATTGAGTACCTATGGGTTTGCCATCAACCCCGCTAAAACTACCTTAGCAGCCCAAACTGTCAAATACCTAGGTTTTCTATTGGGAGAAGGAGTTATCAGACCCCAACAAAATAAGGTAGAAGCCATCCAAGCCCTTCCTTTCCCCCGAACCCGAAAAGACCTTCGAGCCTTCCTAGGTCTCCTAGGTTATTACCGACGGTTCGTCCCTAACTTCTCCCAAAGAGCAGCTCCCCTTACTGACTTGCTAAAAAAGACAGCCAAGACCGAAGACGCCCTGCGAAACCCTACTCCTTCACTCCTACGTGCCTTCCAAGGGCTCAAAGCATCCTTGACCTCAGAGCCAGTATTGGTCAGTCCCGACTACTCACAACCCTTTCTGTTACAGACGGATGCATCAGACCAAGGCCTAGGAGCCGTTCTCTCTCAGATAGACGACAAAGGAAATGAGAGACCGATACTGTATTTAAGTAGGAAATTGTTTCCCCGCAAAATGAACTATGCAGTTGTAGAAAAAGAGGCTCTTGCCATTAAGTGGGCTGTCGAGAGCCTCCGGTACTATTTGGAGGTACGCGAGTTCATCATCTACACAGACCATGCCCTGCTTGAGTGGATGGCCCGGAACAAAGGACACAATGACCGGGTCCTCCGTTGGTTTTTGTCCCTCCAACCATTTCGTTTTAAAACGATCCATCGCAAGGGTTCTGATCAAGGAAATGCCGACTTCCTCTCCCGATAGCCCCTTAGCCCAACCCGTACAAGAAGGACAGCCGTGGATAAAGAAGACCCTTTACATGTAGGTCCCTATTTTTTTAAGAAAGCAGGACTGTTATATCGAAAAGGAGGGCCCCAGCAGAATCCCCAGTTGTTAGTCCCTGGTCCCTTTCGTGACATGGTCTTGTTTCTTGCACACAGCCACCTCCTGGGGGGTCATTTCGGAGACGAAAAAACCAGCCAGGCTATCCTGGAGAAATTCTATTGGCCGGGTGTCTATCAACAAGTGAAGACCTACTGCCGGGAATGCCCGGTTTGTCAGAAAAACAGCCGACACCGTCCCCCCAGGGTCCCCCTACAACCGCTTCCCCTCATTGATGTTCCCTTTAGCCGGGTCGGGATGGATGTTATAGGACCCCTGATACCCTCCCGAAGTGGTTGCCGTTATGCCTTGGTCCTAGTGGACTACGCCACCCGCTTCCCTGAAGCCGTTCCTTTACGGCAACCCACCACTCAGAGTATAGCCAAAGCACTCATCGCTATCTTCTCTAGGGTAGGATTTCCTCGGGAGATCCTTACGGATCAGGGCACCCCTTTTGTTTCCCGCCTCAAGCAACAAGTGTGTTCCCAGCTCGGGATAAAACAGATCAGAACCGCAGCATACCACCCCCAAACGGATGGGTTGGTAGAGCGTTATAACGCCACCCTGAAACAGACACTAAAGAAACTATTGGCCCTAGAAGCCAGGCGTTGGGAAGAGATGTTGCCGGTAGCCTTGTTTGCCATCCGATGCAAGCCCCAGAGCAGTACTGGCTATTCACCGTTCGAACTCCTGTATGGTCGGCCCCCTCGTACCCTTCTGGACATGGCCCAAGAGGTCTGGGAAGCCGAACCAGACAGAACCCGACCCCTTCCTGAATACGTGGAGAATCTCAAGACCCACCTGGCCGTCATCCGAGACATTGTACGTCAAAACATGGAAGACGCCCAGAACCGCCAGAAGAGACAATACGATAAAGGCACCAAAACCCGTACCTTTTCCGCCGGAGACCTGGTTCTCTTAATGATGCCTTCATCAGATCAAAAACTACTGGGTCAATGGCAAGGTCCCTACACCATCCTCAGACAGGTAACCCCTGTTACGTACGAACTGGAGTTGGACCCCACACGGGGTACGACCCAAATATATCACGTCAATCTCCTTAAGAAATGGGAGGGACCCCAACCCGTTTTGACTAATGTACCTCACCATCTAGCACTCTCCTTTGAGCCCTGTTTCGATACCGAGTTAAACGCGAAACAAAAACAAGCTCTTCATAATGTCCTTCTGCCCTCGAGTCATGTATTTTCCTCCTCTCCAGGGCATACCACGATTTTGGAACATGCCATCCATACTGAACCAGGGAAAGTAGTCCGGTTAAGACCTTATCGAGTCCCCGAAGCTCGCCGGGCTGTCATCCAACAGGAAGTAGAACAAATGTTACGTATGGGAATCATTGAACCCTCCACGAGCGATTGGAATTCGCCCATTGTCCTAGTCCCCAAACCTGACGGATCGATGAGGTTCTGTATAGACTTCCGCGAGGTAAACAAGGTATCTTCCTTCGACACGTATCCCCTAC
Organism: Lissotriton vulgaris; assembly: GCF_964263255.1. Classification (NCBI taxonomy): domain Eukaryota; kingdom Metazoa; phylum Chordata; class Amphibia; order Caudata; family Salamandridae; genus Lissotriton; species Lissotriton vulgaris. The sequence continues at coordinate 106,217 of NW_028250261.1, forward strand.
CACGTGTCGACGAAATGGTCGAGCGGATAGGGAAAGCCAAGTACATCTCCACGCTCGACCTATGCAAGGGATACTGGCAGATTCCCCTTCGAGATCAGGACAAGAAAAAGACGGCTTTCTCCACCCCAGCAGGGCTATACCAATTCACTGTTTTGCCCTTCGGCTTACATGGTGCCCCTGCCACCTTCCAAAGAGCCATGAACCAAATATTGAGACCCCACTCCCTATACGCAGGAGCATATCTTGATGACATCACCATCTTCAGTAACAGTTGGGAAGAACATCTGGAACATTTGGGGCAAGTAGTCACTTCATTGGGTACCTATGGGTTTGCCATCAACCCCGCTAAAACTACCTTAGCAGCCCAAACTGTCAAATACCTAGGTTTTCTATTGGGAGAAGGAGTTATCAGACCCCAACAAAATAAGGTAGAAGCCATCCAAGCCCTTCCTTTCCCCCGAACCCGAAAAGACCTTCGAGCCTTCCTAGGTCTCCTAGGTTATTACCGACGGTTCGTCCCTAACTTCTCCCAAAGAGCAGCTCCCCTTACTGACTTGCTAAAAAAGACAGCCAAGACCGAAGACGCCCTGCGAAACCCTACTCCTTCACTCCTACGTGCCTTCCAAGGGCTCAAAGCATCCTTGACCTCAGAGCCAGTATTGGTCAGTCCCGACTACTCACAACCCTTTCTGTTACAGACGGATGCATCAGACCAAGGCCTAGGAGCCGTTCTCTCTCAGATAGACGACAAAGGAAATGAGAGACCGATACTGTATTTAAGTAGGAAATTGTTTCCCCGCAAAATGAACTATGCAGTTGTAGAAAAAGAGGCTCTTGCCATTAAGTGGGCTGTCGAGAGCCTCCGGTACTATTTGGAGGGACGCGAGTTCATCATCTACACAGACCATGCCCCGCTTGAGTGGATGGCCCGGAACAAAGGACACAATGACCGGGTCCTCCGTTGGTTTTTGTCCCTCCAACCATTTCGTTTTAAAACGATCCATCGCAAGGGTTCTGATCAAGGAAATGCCGACTTCCTCTCCCGATAGCCCCTCAGCCCAACCCGTACAAGAAGGACAGCACAGCTAGGGGAAGGGGATGTGATACGGGACTAAAGCCAACCCCTCCCGTACCTCCCATTGTCGGACACTCACCCTTCACAACAGCCTCCGATGAAGCGTCCTGGGACACCAACCTGACAACCAGCACCCCTCCGCTCTCTCTCTTCCAGGAACCAATCAGGAACGGGCGACTCCCGGAACCACACCCACCTGACCCCGGAAGTCCCACCTCGGAATCACCGCCAGAACAGGGAAAAAGCGGAAGCAAGGACAGAGACGCCGTCGGAGCAGCGATCTCGTGGCAGGAGGCTCGGACCGGCGTTGAAGCAGACCAGACGAAAGAAGAGGTAGAAGAGTGGAGTGAAGACTGGTGGAGTCCAGAGGAGGAGGCTGAAGAGCGGCCGCAACTCACCTGGGAGTTACGGCGGAGCGCGTGAGTACTCCCGAACCCACCTCAGTAGCACACTAGGTGCTTTGTATATAGTGTTCGTCCCTCTCTCCTTAGTAGCACAAGGCCTGGCCTGCACTGTAAAGATTTGTATAGCACTTCATCACTTGTACAGCACTTAGTACATAGGATGACCCCTCACGATCCCTCACCTGACACCCTGTCTCTCTCTCCCTTCCGAAGCCGTCCCGCTACCCTTTCCTCACTGTCGCTCTCTACTCCCGTACACTCCCGGTGCTGAACAGTGTCATAGCGAGTCAGGCTGGACTAACCGCTCCTTGTGTTCTCTCTTTCCTCCGAGGACCGCCCAGCAGGCATCCACCCCGGAGAACCTGTTCCATCATCTGAGGGAGAAGACTAAGACATCATCGCGAGGGGCCTTACGTCCACATTACCGTTTCATCGCCTGTACTAACTTTGTTCTTGATACTATTAAAGACCCACCATTGCACACTACATACGGCCTCCTCGCCTGATTTTCCGGCCCGCCCTAGGCCCACGTTCACACTGGTCCTAGACGGTTTACCATAAATATTGACTACTGTAACTTGAATCAAGTTTTTTATTCTGCTATTTCTCATGTTGCCTTTTTTTAATGACGTACATATTGTCGTTTTTAAACCTTGCCACCATGTATTGCATATTTTAATGGGTACTCCCTCCCTTTTTACGTTGTATCTTATTATTTGTCATGCTGCCTGGTGACTCATGGACCATTTTTCATGTGTTTTGTACTTTTATGGTTTTTGTAATTTGAACCGAATAAAGTATTTCTTGAACTTGGACTGACCCACTGTTTGTATGTGTTTTGAAGACAACATGTGTGCAGGACTGTATGGGTGGATGAGTGTGTGTATGGGTGTGTTACTGAGTGAATGACTGTCTCAATAGTATCTTTATGAGTAACTACATATGTTTTAATCTAGTATATGTGAGTATTGATGTATATAAGTGAGTATATGTGAGAGTGAGAGATTGGAAGATTTCTTGTTTAAATAAGTATGTGTTTCTATAAGTGATTGTTTAAGAGAGTAATTATGTGTAAGTTGGCGTAGAAGTAAGTGTGGTAGTGTGTGTATAGCTGTATATGCAAATAAATGGATGTTTGATAGTTTATTTGCATGTGTGAGTATGTGTGTGAGTAACTCTATGGATGACTGTCGGTGTGTAACAGGATGTATAGGTGTATCAGTACATATGATGAGTAAGTACATGTATGAATGACTATATAGAACTGTTAGTGAATGAGTGGATGTGTATATAGATGGTGGAATTACTGAATAGGTTGTTGTAACTGGTATTGGTATCTCCATTTTTTTGAAAATTTTAGTTTCTATTTTTGAATGTGTGTATCAAAGGTCATATTACGCTGAGAGGAGGTCTGCCACTCTTTCACAAGGATGATGTCATCAGTGATGTCATTTGAGATGTCATCAGTGATGTCATGAGTGATGTCACTGACCATGTCATGACTGATGTAATATGTGACGTCATCAGCAGTGCATTGCGGGCGCGCGAGTTATAGTTAGCTGAACTAACTATAACAGGGGATTTTCAAAGGTTTTTTGTGAGTGAAATGTCTAGCTAACTATAACATGTGTGAAACTATGTTTTTTTCAAAGAATTTGCAAGGTTTTTTAAATGCTAATTCCTAACTATAACGTGTGTGAAACCTATGGTTTTTTCAGTGAATTTAGAAGGTTTTTTAAATGCTAATTCCTAAGTATAACAGGTGTGAAACCTATGGTTTTTCAGTGATTTTCAAAGGTTTTGTAAATGATAATTATTAAATGTATTAATTGTTATATTTTTTTAAACCGATTTACTACATTATTTTAAACTATTTATTTTTAGATATTTTATTTTTTAAATTACATTACATATTTTTAATATAAATTGAAAAAAATGTTTTAAAAAATATTTAAATTGTAATATATATTTTTTTATGTAACATTTTTTATTTATATATATTTTATATAGCAGGCAATGATATTCTATGGAAGGAAATTCAAGTTACTGGTAAGTACAGTTAAATTTACTTTTCAGGAATAGTAGTGAGCTAGATTGGGGAATTAATTTCTCTTCAATCCTGAGGTCCCCTGTGAGTCAACTAGCCCACCAGGTACCTCCAGTAGGCGCTAGGCAGTTGTGTTGCAGAGAGGTGTTCAAAGGGCACGCCCCTTTTTTACAACACACTGCAACACAGTTCCTTGGCGCTTACTGGAGTTACCTGTTGGACTAGTTGCCCCCTGGGGGAACTCTGGATTGAACAGGAATTAATTCCCCAACTTAAAACGCGCCTCAGAGCATGTTTGCACTCATATCACCTCAAGCCCCGCCCTCTACCTACACCATGTGCTAACGTGCCCTGTAGAGTGTTCTAAGTTGGGGGATTAAGTCCCCTTACATACTGGGGGTCCCTGGGGGCCAACTAGCCCACTGGGAACCTTCAGTATACGCCAGGAGGCTACGTTGCAGAGAGGTGTAATGAGGCCACAACCCTTTTTACACCTCTCTGGAACACAGCCCCCAGGCGCGTTTGCAGAGGGGAAACTAATTCCCCTTGCATACTGGGGGTCCATGGGGGCCAACTAGCGCACCAGGAACCTCCAGTATGCACAAGGGGACTGCATTGCAGAGAGGTGTAATGAGGCCATGCCCCTTTTTACACCTCACTGCAACGCAGCCCCGGGCTCGCTTGCAGAGGGGGAACTAATTCCCATTGCATACTGGGGGTTCCTGGGAGCCAACTAGCCCACCAGGAATCTCCAGTATGCGCAAGGGGACTGCATTACAGAGAGGTGTAATGAGGCCACACCCCTTTTTACACCTCTCTGCAATGCAGCCCTCGGCGCGGTTGCAGAGGGGGAACTAATTCCTCTTGCATACTGGGGGTCCATGGAGGCCAACTAGCCCATCAAGAACCTCCAGTATGCGCCAGGGGACTGCATTGCAGAGATGTGTAATGAGGCCATGCCCCTTTTCACACCTCTCTGCAATGCAGCCCCCTGGCGCGTTTGAAGAGGGGGAACCAATTCCCCTTGGAACCTCCAGTATGCACCAGAGGGCTGCGTTGAATTGCCCTGGGGAGTGGCGGTCCCTGGGGCAGTGTGGGGGGGGGGGTTTGGGGCACCCCACACTTCTTTTTCACTATGTCCCCGGGATTTAGTCCCCCGGGGGGTAATTTTAAAAAAAGCAGACCGGGTTTTTTGAAAAAAAATTGGGGCTTTGGGGGTTCATGTGGGATCACCTGAGCAGGCCTAGGGGGCAGGGTGTTTCTACCCTGCCCCCTTTTTGCGTTCTACACATTTGTTTTTCTGCTTTCTTGTGCCTTGGTCTACCCAGCACAAGATGGGTGCCAACACTTACTGGTGTGGAGTGTTGAAAGCCAATGAGCATGCAGCTTGTGCTCTGAAAGGTTTAGAACTCAAAAAGGGGGCAGGGTAGAAGCACCCTGACCCCCTAGGCCTGCTCAGGGGTCTCACAAGGACCCCAAGGCCCAATTTTTTTTTTTAATCGCGGGTTGTCCGTACCGTACGTGTACCGTACGTGTACCGTACACGCACCCCGTTTTTTTTGGGGTCCTTGTGGGACCCCCAGAGTAGGCCCAGGGGGTCAGGGTGCTTCTACCCTGCCCCCTTTTTGAGTTCTAAACGTTTATTTTTCTACTTTCTTATGCCTCAGTCTACCGAGGCACAAGATGGCTGCCAACACTTTCTGGTTTGGAGTGTTGACAGACAGTTGACAGCCAATCAGCATGCAGCTCGTGCACGGGAAGGTACGCGCACCGTACGCGTACGGTGCCCGCGTCTAGATATATATATATTTTTTCTTTTGATTTTCTCAGGAACTACTGGAGGGATTTACACCATTGGAGCAAAAGCGTGATGTGCGAATCAGACTCCACCATTTTGCCAAATTTCTTGTAATTCCTTTCTGCCGTTCAGTCTGTAGCCGTGTCTAATCGTCCTATGGAAAATAACATGGGGAAAACACATTTTGGGACCCCCCTTTTTTCTCAGCCCCCACTTGACGAATCCCCCCAAAACTTTCAGGGAAGGAGCGGAGTAGAGCGGGCCATCTTCTTTGAGAAATTTGCGAAGATTCATCAACCGGCACCAAAGTTATTTTGAATAGAATGTTGCGGATTTCCTATGGACACTAGGTCCTAACTATAACTACCTACTGGCAACCGCTCTTAGGCGCCCCTGGGACCACCACCCCCGGGGCTTTAAAACATTATTTGAGGGGGCTCTGAGGCCCCCCTAGCCCCGGGGACCGCCACCCCCGGGGCTTTAAAATATTAATTGGGGGTCCGGCTTTGAGACCACCACCGCCCAGGGCTTCTTGAAAGTGTTGGAGGGGGGCCATGGTGGCCCCCTCCTGGAGCACTAGATGGCCCTGGGAACTGCCACCCCAAAGGGCCGGCTCTTGCAGTGTCCCGGGGTGCCTACCCCGGGACACTGCCGTTTGCAATGACAGGGTGGAAGCCTGGTGGCTTCCACCCTGTCATTGCAAACTGCTTTCCTATTAGGAAGAGAGAGCAGGTTAAAATGCTCTCTCTTCCAAACAGGAAAACAGATTCGATGCTCTCCCTGAGGAAAAGCAATGCTGGCTCCCGAAGGACGCGTGGAGCTGGGTGGGACTGTGGGGGCATTGGGGCTCCCCTACGGTCCCCAACGTTTTATGTAAGCCCCGGGGGATGGGGTCTGCGAGCATAATAAAAATTAGTGATTGGGGCTATTTTTTTTTATGGTAAAATGGTACTCTCTCCAAAGCCCCGGGGACCACCACTGCCCGGGGCTTTATGTATTGTGGGAGGGCCAGATTTTGCAGTGTACCGGGGTGCCCATTCTGCCGTTCCATAGCAAGGAAATATGTTTTCTGTTTCAAAATTTAAATCAGATTGCTTTTGGGGAGCTGCATGTTAGAAGTTCCTGCTGTGGAAAAGTAATGGCGGCTCCCAAACGCGTAGAAGTTGTGCACCAAAGGTGCTGCAGTCGCGCACCCTACAGATTATAAGTCGTGCATCCAGGGTGTGCACAACAGGGGACCGCACTGAGCTGGGTGTGCAACTTTTATTTTTTCTGTTAAAAAACAGCCCCTATCAAAACTTTCTAATATTCCTGGGGATCGTATCCCCCGGGTCTTATAAAAAGATGTTGGGGACCGTAAGGGGAGCCACTATGCCCCCACTGTCCGTCCGGCTTTCCACATTCTTCGGGAGCCGGAATTGCTTTTACACATGGGGAGATGCTAACTTGCATGTGGAAATGCAATCTTGTTTGGATTTTGAAAGTAAGAACAGATTTCACTGCTCTGTTTTTCAAAATGCAAACTAAGTTTGCTATGGGTGGGCGGGAGCCGGAAGACTTCCGCCTTCTCACACCAAACAGCAGTGTCCCGGGGGTAGGCACCCCGGGACACTGAAGGATCCGGCTCTGGGGGTGGTGGACTCCAGGGCTCTCGAGGGCATCAGGCAGAGGGCCAAGCAACCCCCGTCACACAATACAGAAATCTTCAGGGGGTGGTTGTTCCTGGGGTTTGAGGGGCGTCATTTTGACTTACACACTTTTTATTATTAGGGGGGGCCTTGGACCCAAAAGTGGCGCAATGGGCTTGTAAATCTGGTACAGTGTTTTGTTTCACTTTGCTATCCTTTCTGTATTGTAGAGGATTCAGGGTAACTATAATGTTTTTGTACAGCTAGTACCTTTTAACTCTACCCCCAAACGGCTTTCTGCCTGTTACAATAGTAACAGTTTATGGAACACTTATGTGAGCACAGAGGTTAGAAGTTCACCACACTATGTTGGTAATTGGAGAAAGTTACTGTTGTGGGGTTTTAAAATTTTTCTAATTGGAAGCGTTAGTCATAGCTATAGACTCTGGTACAGATCGGGTAAATAGTTAGGGGCCGATTATGATCGCGGCCGGACTTGAGTCTGTCCGCGACCCCTGAGGAGGAGAGAACGTCCGCAGGGGCTGCGGCGTTCCCTCTGAGCAGATTAGGATGTGACCGCCAGGGTGGCGGTCACATCCTCTATCTTTAACATTGCGGCGGGTGGAGCTTCAAGCTGCACCCGCCGCATTGTTAAAAATGCATGCATCTCATTTGCATGCACAAAGCGGCAGGCACCGCGCAGTGCCTGCTGCTTTGTGCACGCAAATGCAGGGGGGTACCATAGGTACCACACATGTGCACCCCCTACCCCCCCTTCACCCAGGGGGCCCGCAACGGGCCTCCAAAGTGAAATTCTGTATGCTTGTCCACGGCGGAAAAGCCGCCGCGGAAAAGGATGTAATTCCCAGCATCCTAATATGGCTGACGATGTCTGATAGACACCGCCAGCCATGTTAGAGGTTTTCCGCCGCGGTCTGAAGGCGACCACGGCGGAAAAGCTGCGGACGGAATTCCAGACCCACCAGCCATCCTAATATGGTGGTGGGTCTTTGGAGGCTCCGCAGTGGTTTTTCCGCATCCTCCGGGCCCTTGGTGTCTTCCGCCGGCCCGGAGGATGCGGAAAAACCGCAATTATAATCGGCCCCTTAGTCTCAGAATTATACTTCTAATTATAAATATCATTTCTATTGGTGATCGCTAACCCCCCCAAAAAAAAGACATTTATACTTTTTTTTCAATTAACTTTTATTAAAACAACAATAAATAACTGAAAACGTAACTTAAAGATAACAATATAATAAAGAACTAGAAACATAACTTTAATAAAACAATATAATAAACAAAATGTGATGTGTACTCCAATAGACATACAGTAGGTAATCTGCAAAACAAAAAAGAAAATTAGTGTTTAAAATTAGATCGATGTGACTAAATGAGGTCAAACATTACAAGTGAAGGTAACACTTGACGATATTTTCATATTTTTACGTTTGCAGTGTGCCTGGTACATTTTACTTGTCTTATAGGCCCGCGTTCAAATGGTGTATGTATGGAAGTGCCTACTACATCAGGTTTAAATTACAGATCAACAGGTCTTTAAAATGATTCAGATATGAGACAGAATTAGGTGAGAGATCAAGTCATTATGCAGGACTATATTCTTTAGGGCCTATTTACAAGAGTCTTGCGCAACTTTTGTGTTACTTTTTTCATGTTGAAAGTGACGCAAAATTGGCGTACGGGGCTTGTAAATAAGCTCTTTTATTTGTAATGCATTTAATCGGAGGTATTGTATATCTAGGCCACTCTGCTTACCTTCTATAAACACCGTGGCCAACAGAGTTCACAACTTGAACTCAGCTTTGGATGTACACGGTGGAGTGGACAGCAGCATCCATAACTTTGAAAGAGAAAGAGAAACGATGTGAGAGAGAGTGAGAAAGTGAAAGAGAGAAAAAACAACATTAAAACGTGGGAGAGAGAAAGTTATAGATGGAGCTGTTAATACTGGAGAAAATACTTGTAGCTCACCTTTTGCCTCAGTTGTGTGTCCAAGCAAGTGCTAGTTCATAGTGCACCCTCTATTTTAGTGATCTGAAAGATAGTATATAGAGTTAGTAATAGCATAGTACATACAACTGCACACATATATTTTCGCTTTATTTATATACTCAGTATAATGTATTTTTTGAACTTCCACTGTAAGGAGGTGTCTGTGCGCTGTTTTACAGCTAAAGTAGTATATCACATACACTCCCACTGCATAGCGGTGAGTTGTCAATATTGCAGGACAGACTTACAAGCCCCCTGCTCCACCAGTCCGTCACTTTTTGTGACGTACTGTTGGTGCAGGGGGCTCCTCCATATTTACAAGGAGAGGAAAAGCCACCCTGCGTGCCTTTTCCTCTCCTTGTACATATGGCCCCTTCACACTCAGCACTTTGCGGTGAAGGGGCGTTTCATGGGTGTTGCTGTGGGTGTTCCAACGCAACACCCATGGAACAAGACACATCTCCGGATTTACGAGAAATCGTAAATCTGGAGATGCGTCTGAATGCTACGCCACCCTTAGAGAAATATTTTCATTTCTCCTCGGTTTTTTTTCCTTTTTCAATGCGTGCTGTATTCTACACACGCATTGAAAGAGGAAAAAGCCTTAAGTGATTGTTTTTGTGCAGGAAGTTGCCCCTTCCTGCACAAAAAAACCCCTTCTTGGCGGAGGCATCCTTGCACCATGGTGCAAGGGTGCCTGCGCTGGTGCATGGCAGCTGTTTGGGTGCCAGCGGAGGGGAGAGCACAGTAATGCGACATAATCTTGTAAGTATGTCGCATTCCTACGCTCTGAAAGTGCCGCAGCGTGGTGCAGCCAAAGGGCTTACGGTGCCACGCTGTGGCACTTTCTTGTAGACCTGCCCCTGCGTACGTAGACTGTTGCAGATCATTGACTCGCAGAGTCTGGAGGTGAGTGTTTATCTTGAGAAGTCAGAGGCAGAATTTACAAGCTCCTTGCGCTACTTTTCCCATGTTAAAAGTGACACAAAAGTGGTGCAAGAAGCTTGTAGATCTGTTCGTCAGACTGTTGTAACCTATATATTTGTATATTTGTATATTTCTACGCAGTGAATGTGCTGGACACTACCCACTCTCTCCTTTCACAGATAACTTGTTATTGTTTTGGAAACAAGCTTCTTTGCTCACCTAGTGCCATTGGCATGATTCAAAGAGGGTGCACTATGTGTCGAAGCAGGCTTCACTGTGGCCAACAGAGTTTACTACTTGTACTTAGCTAAGGTTGTGCACTGCAGAGTGGACAGCAGCGTCCATAACTTTAAAAGAGAAAAAGAAACGATGTGAGAGAAAGTGAGAAAGAGAAAGAGAGAAAAAACGACATTAAAATGTGGCATAGAGAAAGTTATAGATGGAGCAGTTAATACTGGAGGAAATACTCGTAGCTCACCTTTTGCCACCGTTGTGTGTCCAAGCACGTACTGATTCATAGTGCACCCTCCAGTTTAGTGATCTGAAAGAAAGTATAAAGAGTTAGTAATAGTATAGTCCCCCTTTCTCCTTTCACTGATGACTTGTCGTTGTTTCCGAAACAAGCTTCTTTGCTCACCTCACAACACACAACCAGGGAGACAGCCACTGCAGGATTGGCTGAGAAGGAACACACAACACCACTGTCACACACACTCAAGGCTCACAATCCTTGCCAGCACATACATACACACAAACACACACACACCCTGGGTGCAGCCACAAACACAACACACACACAGGGATGCCTCAACAGATGCCTGCACAAGAACAACACACAAACACTACAGGAACACATACTGAACTCCAACACAAACACACATACCCTGTCAGCCAAACTGGGGAAAATCAATAGGAGCACGGACACAACAGGAGTACACAACAACATCACTCAGGAACAAAACACACACATCATAACACAAATCACCCAAGAAGTGCATCTGGACAAACACGCACTGCCACATCAAACCCACCACAGATGCACATGAAACCTCAATCAAGAATCACCACAAGACATCAGAGGATGCATATCAGGCAATGCCAAGGCCACATACACACACCACTGCATGCACAACAAGCAGTGTCTGCATAACAGGCATGATTGACACAAGCGCATCACACACACCACAAATCAGCACTGCACAAATACAACACCACACCCAGGAACTGAAGCAACACCACACCCTACATCTATACATCCAACACAACAACTACACATGCACCACTCTGGGATACAAGAGCACAGCCACCTCCACCAGAGCACTGGCCAGCACACACAGCTGAAGTGCACATGACCACTACAGAATGACTAATAGCACAAGGACAGCACCTATAAACCATTGGGGCAATGTCCAGAGTGGAACAACACTTATGGCCCAAGAACTGCACCACAAAGCACAAGCCCACATAGGAGGTGATGGGGAGGCACACACACATGGAAACGAAGAGGAAAGCTGACATCAAAGTTAAACAGCCTGCATGTCAGTAGCAGACATGTAAGAGGTGTACCACACACAAATAGAGGGACTGAACACCCACAATGGCCAGGCACAAGTGGCACACATAGGGGATGGCCTAAAACCACACACCATGCCATACAGGAGTCGAAAAACTGCCATGTGCCTGTAATGCATGACAAACACAAACACAATGCCAGTGTGGAGCAGCAGAGCCACACAGTTCACACAAAACACCCAAGACACATTGAGGATCAATCAAACACAACATTGATGTGCAACTAACACACTTTGTACACTTCAAACTTACAAACACAACAAGGAGGAGTCACACACAACACCATGGACACACCATTACACACAGCACAGTTTACTACTAACAGCTCACACAAGTGCATACAATCCTCTACCCAGGGCAGGACAAAACAAACAACAGGCATTCAACTCCTGGGTGACACATGTGTGTCTAACACAGTACATGGGCACACAAACATCCACAACAAACTGACACCCTTCACACTGCACACCTCTGCTACACCCAGCACCACACATCTCATGTAGGCCATGGCACCAGGACCAAGGGCCAACACAAGATGACCATACACATACAAGGTTGGGCACAGAAAGCAATCCACACACATACTTCATTACATATCCCAGCCAGCTCCGAAACATTTGCACAACATCACACCCTGTGCTGGCAGTGTCCCCCAACCAGACATGTGAACAGTGTAGGCAACACCAGCAAATCACCAACAAGATGGCTGCATGCCAGGTAAAATAGCCATCACAGATCACACAATTTGCAGGCTCAGAATGGACTTAAGACCCATTCACCCCTGCCCAAAAATATGATGGCCGCAAAGAGCCTTGCAATATGGAAGTGATACATGGAGCATGGTGCACAGGCAATCAAATGCGAACAGAAACAGAACTTTAATCAGCAAGAACGCCAACAAAACACACACCAGAAGTAACTGTATTTATTCACATATTACACAGATGCAGCACTACAACAATAGTAGACAACAACAAGGCTCAAAATTCTGTAAAAATGCTATATACCATGCACAGGTGAAACAAAAACAGGAAGGCCAGTGTCCATGGCACTGGGGAGGGCACGACACAGCAGAGCAACAGGACCAGTGTCCAAGGCACAGGTGAGAGCATGACACAGCAGAGCAACAGGGCCAGTGTCCAAGGCACAGGGGAGGCCAACACAGCAGAGCAACAAGGCCAGTGTCCAAGGCACAGGGGGGAGGCCAACACAGCAGAGCAACAGGGCCAGTGTCCAAGGCACAGGTGAGAGCACGACACAGCAGAGCAACAGGGCCAGTGTCCAAGGCACAGGGGGAGGCCAACACAGCAGAGCAACAGGGCCAGTGTCCAAGGCAAAGGTGAGAGCACGACACAGCAGAGCAACAGGGCTAGTGTCCAAGGCACAGGTGAGAGCAAGACACAGCAGAGCAGCAGGGCCAGTGTCCAAAGCACAGGGGGAAGGCCAACACAGCAGAGCAACAGGGCCAGTGTCCATGCTTGTAAACAATGGTCAGGATTAGCACACCTGTATGAGGCACAGGCGCATGAGGGGGATGTCAACTCACTCCTGGCAATCATGCAGACTTGGACCTGGCTGTGTGTCAGGGACAGCTGGCCCACTTGACTGGGGTGACAGAGCTCCAGGTGATGTGGGGCTAACCGTGGCTTGACAAGCTGGAGGGCTGTGTGGACCAGGTGGCATAGAGGCACGTGGAGGTGGAGTCATGCAGACTTCTGACACACTGTGGGTGGGAGAGGTTGGAGGGGTGCCCTTCCACTTTTTGGGAATATGAATTGGCTTCCCTGTCTTGGGGCTGATGGGAAGTGTTGATGACACAACAGGCACACACCCCAACTGTCCCACATCAGGTGCAGACACTGGCACTACCTCTGGTGATGTGCTGGATCCTGCGGAACGCTTGGTCTGGCTACGCCTCTGGACCTCCTTCCCCTCTTTGCCTGGTGTACCCCCTACAGTGCCCCGCTTTGCCTTTTTGCCAGGGGTGGTCTCCACAGTGCCCTCCTTTGCCTTCTTGTCAGGGGTGGTGTCTACAGTGCCCTCTTTTGCCTTCTTGACAGGTGTGGTGTCTACGGTGCCCTCCTTTGCCTTCTTGCCAGGGGTGGTGTCTACAGTGCCCTCCTTTGCCTTCTTGCCAGGGGTGGTCTCTATAGTGCCCTCCTCCACCTGCTTCAATTAACTCAGAATTGGGGTAGATGTGGTGGGTGGATGTGTCCCTGTGCTCTTCCTAGGTGTATCCCTGATATGCAACACCTCTTCAGTGGACACAGAAACTGCATGGGTAGGTCTGTGTGAAGTTTTAGTGACAGGAGAGTCTTTTGCTGGTGATGCCTCTGCTGCATGTGAGCCTGATGTCTGCCTCATTGATTTCCTGGCCTTGATCTTCCCTGACTGGCTCTTGTCTGTGTATTGTGGGGTGGCCCTGCTCTTCAGTGGGGATGGTGTCTGTGGGCGGGAGTGCCTGGGTTGTGTCTGTTGTGTGCTCCTTGTGCTGTATCTTTTTGGTGATGCAGGTGAACCGTGGTCACTGTCACCTTATGTGGCCACTGACTGGGGGGTGGACAAAGGCACCTGAGCTGCATTGGGAGCATGTGCCTGTTGAAGGGCTGACGTCACTGTGGATGACAATGCCTGGACTGTACGGTGTAGCCCACCCACGTCAGAGGTTATGCTCTCCATGTATGCAACCACCTGGCCTAATTTATTGTCATGGTCACTGAAGGCATTGAGCAGGGCGGTCTGGCCCACACAGAGCTGGTGCTGGAGCTTTACACACTCTGCACTGAAGGCAGCAGGGGGGACAGGTGTAGGTGCAGCGGTGCCAGGTGTGAATGTCACTCGTCCCCTCTTAGTGACACGGATAAGGGCAGCACCAGAGGAAGTGGATGGGAGGCTGGGCACTGGCCGCTGGGTGTTAGATGATAATGCAGACTCCCCATCCCCTGTGCATGCCAACATGGATGCATCCGCGCTGGCATCAGATGATGTGGTACTCTGTGTCTCAGACACGGATTCCTCCTGCATACTTCTGTCCCCATCAGTTGCGCTGGTGGGCTCTGTGTCACTGGCCTCGCCGCAGCTGTAGTGCCACTCACGCCACCACTGAGTTCGGGCTCATGTTCCTTCGTGGTCTCTTGTGAATCTGCATGAGAGAGAGATACAGGGTTGTGTAAGTGTCATCATCTGGTCACACTAATTCAAAACAATGCACTACAGGAGAGGCCCAAATCTACATGGTAACCACCACACCCTGCAATCACTGTGCATCTACACACAACATAGACCACAACAGTGCCTGTAACGCTGAATATCTGCCATGAGTGAGCCATGTTGATGCCACACAGCACTACACCCTGCCAGTACATGAAGTGTACCACACACTAAGCATGGGCGTAAAATCCGTTCCGCTCGCGGATTTTGCAGATTTTCGGTAAATTCGCAATCCACGAGATTCGCGGATTTCCCGCAAAATCCGCAAATTCGCACGCAGCGGATTTTTTTTTCTTGGTGATACAATTTTGCGGCGCGCAGCGTTTACTTCCCCTCATTCATCGTTTGCCGAGTTATTTTTCTTGATATTTTGCGAGTGCTGCGCCATTCTGGATCTTGCTGCGGGATCCCGCGGGATTTTGGCACGCGCGATTACGTAATCGCGGCTTGCCAACTTTTACAGCGAGAGTTTGTCAATGCGAGTACGCCGTGATCATGTATCGCGGTACTTCGCAATTGCGAGCTTTGAGATGCAGCGAGCAGCAACAATGTCGCACTCGCGAAAATATAAAATTTGCAATTCTGCACAAGAAATCCACCAGCAAGCAGCATAAACCTTCTGGAAATGATGATTTTTATCTGAATAACTCCTCAGGTTGACATTTGCCTGCACTTTTTTTGCGAGTAGTCCATTTTGGGGAGGGGGGGTGGGAGGAAGGAAGTGCCCCACAGTCTTCCTGTTCCTGTCCAGCAGGCTCCTCCCAGTGCTTTGTCCATCTCCTGGTCACTTTTCATTTGGATCTGGAGCTGGAAGGATTACTTTTTGTGGATGCTGCTGGATATTTGGATTTGGGGCCTTTTTGACTTTCTTTGGATCACTTTTGGATTAGAACTTTCACAAGTAAGTTTGTTTGGGGCATTACAGTTGCTGCAACTACAATTTTGGAATTTTCGATTTTTGGGCTGTTTTGGGGCCTTTTGCCCAGGG
Organism: Lissotriton vulgaris; assembly: GCF_964263255.1. Classification (NCBI taxonomy): domain Eukaryota; kingdom Metazoa; phylum Chordata; class Amphibia; order Caudata; family Salamandridae; genus Lissotriton; species Lissotriton vulgaris. Next base: position 121,879 of record NW_028250261.1, read on the forward strand.
GTACTCAGTGGTGGGTGCACTGAGTCTTTCTGTGGGGTGTTTTGAATTTAAACATCATGGAGGGGCTGAATGGCTTGGGATTGCGCTGATTTTTCTGTGATTTTCGTTTTTTTGGCCTGTTGTGGCCTTTTCACCCGGGGTAGTGAGTGGTGCATGGGCCTAGTCTTTCTGTGGGTTGTCTTGAATTTAAACATCATGGAGGGGCTGGATGGCTTGGGATTGTGCTGATTTTTCTGTGATTTTCGTTTTTTTGGCCTGTTGTGGACAGGCCATGTGGTTGGGGGCCATTTTGAGTGCTGCTACAGGCCCTGGCCATGTGTTGTGATGGAGGGAGCCATTTTGAATGCAGGCAGTGTTCTCAGGCCTGCACCCATTTTGCCTAGCTTTCATCCATTATGCCCAGGGGTAGTGAGTGGTGCATGTGCCTAGTCTTACTGTGGGTTGTCTTGAATTTAAACATCATGGAGGGGCTGGATGGCTTGGGATTGTGCTGATTTTTCTGCGATTTTCGTTTTTTTGGCCTGTTGTGGACAGGCCATGTGGTTGGGGGTCATTTTGAGTGCTGCTACAGGCCCTGGCCATGTGCTGTGATGGAGGGGGCCATTTTGAATGCAGGCAGTGTTCTCAGGCCTGCACCCATTTTGCCTAGCTTTCATCCATTATGCCCAGGGGTAGTGAGTGGTGCATGTGCCTAGTCTTTCTGTGGGTTGTCTTGAATTTAAACATCATGGAGGGGCTGGATGGCTTGGGATTGTGCTGATTTTTCTGTGATTTTCGTTTTTTTGGCCTGTTGTGGACAGGCCATGTGGATGGGGGCCATTTTGAGTGCTGCTACAGGCCCTGGCCATGTGCTGTGATGGAGGGGGCCATTTTGAATGCAGGCAGTGTTCTCAGGCCTGCACCCATTTTGCCTAGCTTTCATCCATTATGCCCAGGGGTAGTGAGTGGTGCATGTGCCTAGTCTTTCTGTGGGTTGTCTTGAATTTAAACATCATGGAGGGGCTGGATGGCTTGGGATTGTGCTGATTTTTCTGCGATTTTCGTTTTTTTGGCCTGTTGTGGACAGGCCATGTGGTTGGGGGCCATTTTGAGTGCTGCTACAGGCCCTGGCCATGTGCTGTGATGGAGGGGGCCATTTTGAATGCAGGCAGTGTTCTCAGGCCTGCACCCATTTTGCCTAGCTTTCATCCATTATGCCCAGGGGTAGTGAGTGGTGCATGTGCCTAGTCTTTCCGTGTGTTGTCTTGAATTTAAACATCATGGAGGGGCTGGATGGCTTGGGATTGTGCTGATTTTTCTGCGATTTTCGTTTTTTTTGGCCTGTTGTGGACAGGCCATGTGGTTGGGGGCCATTTTGAGTGCTGCTACAGGCCCTGGCCATGTGCTGTGATGGATGGGGCCATTTTGAATGCAGGCAGTGTTCTCAGGCCTGCACCCATTTTGCCTAGCTTTCATCCATTATGCCCAGGGGTAGTGAGTGGTGCATGTGCCTAGTCTTTCTGTGGGTTGTCTTGAATTTTAAACATCATGGAGGGGCTGGATGGCTTGGGATTGTGCTGATTTTTCTGCGATTTTCGTTTTTTTTGGCCTGTTGTGGCCTTTTCACCAGGGGGTAGTGAGTGGTGCATGTGCCTAGTCTTTCTGTGGGTTGTCGTGAATTTAAACATCATGGAGGGGCTGGATGGCTTGGGATTGTGCTGATTTTTCTGTGATTTTCGTTTTTTTGGTCTTTTGTGGACAGGCCATGTGGTTGGGGGCCATTTTGAGTGCTGCTACAGGCCCTGGCCATGTGCTGTGATGGAGGGGGCCATTTTGAATGCAGGCAGTGTTCTCAGGCCTGCACCCATTTTGCCTAGCTTTCATCCATTATGCCCAGGGGTAGTGAGTGGTGCATGTGCCTAGTCTTTCTGTGGGTTGTCTTGAATTTAAACATCATGGAGTGGCTGGATGGCTTGGGATTGTGCTGATTTTTCTGTGATTTTCGTTTTTTTGGCCTGTTGTTGTGGCCTTTTCACCAGGGGTAGTGACTAGTGAGTGTTGCATGTGCCTAGTCTTTCTGTGGGGTGTCTTGAATTTAAGCATCATGGAGGGCATGGGATTGTGCTGATTTTTCTGTTTTTTTTTTCGATTTTATTGGGGTGTATAACTGAACTAATGTTCCTCTGTCTTCCGTTGCTTTTAGGTGCACAAGACTCAAGAGAACCACCAGTGCCAGGAAGAAGTCCTGCAGCGGTGTGTGTGTGCAGCATAACGTCACACGACGTCACGTCTGGCCTCAGACAACTCTGCAATTCATGCAACTGCGGCCTGCTGTCTGACCTGCTTGTTGGACAGGCCACGTGAGGGGCTTGCCTCCTCCCCGCATGACAGGGCCCGAGCCCCGGTCCTCCCGATGTTATCCACAGAAGCAATCCGCAACCCGTCCCAGGCGGGACTCCTGCCCCCGGACATCCCTGTGTCATGTGGTCGAATCCCTTCCAGCTCCCTCGGCCGGCCCGGCCGCCATCTTGGACACTGCACCACGAGGCCGCGTGGCCTCAGATCGACCCTAACCCTGGGCCTGGCCAGGCCCCGACATCCCGGCACCACCATCCACCCAGGAGATGAACGGCCCACTTGGCAGGTCAATGGGAGAAAGAAGTGTCGATGGCTCGACCCCGCCAGGTGCCGATCGCACCCAGCTCCCCCGGGCGCTGGCTCCACCCCCCTGCTGGGTGTCTGGACTCCCTCATCCCGGACCTCCCGACCTCCAAGTGCGAGGGTCCGGACATCAAAGGGCGCCAGACCTATAACTGGGGCAGCTCCAGAGCAGGAAGGCAGTTGTATCCTGGAGTCGAGAGACACCGCGACGAACTCATCCCTGACGGACTACTGGCGCTGCCGTAGTCCTGCCTTGCGACGATTGTCCTGCCTGCTGGCGCTGCTGCAACCTTCTGAATCCTTCAACCTCGTCGGGACCTGCTGGCACTGCCGCGGACCGTTGTAACGACCATCTTCACCGGGACCTGCTGGCACCGCCGCGGACCGTCGTCACCTTCGATCATCTCGGGACCTGCTGGCTCCACCACGGCCCGATCATCTAGAACGCCGAGCTCGAGGATTGTGAGCTATCCATCATATCATCGCATCTACCAGATTGGTAACAAGACTGTCCCGCTACCCCCTTCCCATCCAAGAGACTAAGATTCGAGGGGACCCCTGAGTCCAGACCTCCTTGTACCATTCCACCGTACTTAAAGATTGCTTATAAAGAACGTTAAACCTTATCATTGTGTGGTGTACGTCTGTGGGGGGGAAGTTACTTGTCTGTACGATCGCTGGAGACGGCTCTCCCCGGAGACCTCTCCTCTTGTCCTCGGCCGACCCTCCCGGTCCGTCTAACATTGGTGGCCAGCGGCGCGATCCGAATCAACGCATAATCGTACAGAGAGTAGCTCACCCCACGACAAAACCACAATGACATCCACAGAAAGCGGATCCACCGAGAAATTCCAGATGGAGAAATTGGAAGAATACAGCCATCGTGAGCTGAAACAATTCTGCATTGAATTAGGCATTGCTACCACCGGTCTGAGTACTAAAGACGATTTCAAACACGCCATTGAGTCATGGGCAGAAACCGGGGCCGTCAGACCCCCGGACCAAGATGTTGCAGCATCAGAGAAGAACACCACGGCTCCCGAGGAGCAAAGAACGGGTCTCTCACCGGAAGAGATCCAAGAGAGAGAATAAAACAGACTTCATGAGTTAGAAATGGCCCGGCTCAAAATGGAAGGTGAACTCAAATTAGCCGAACAAAAACTGAACCTAGAACATCTGCGGCTCCGAGAAGAACGGGAAGAAAAACAGAGACAGCGAGAACTCGAAGAAAAGAGACTAGCATATGACCACGAGCGCAAACTAGCAGAAATAGACTTACGAAAGCAGAACAAAGAACTGGGGGTGCCCGAGCAACCGCGCACCCCAGGAGCGACAGAAAAGAAAGTACACATCCCCAAGGATGTCGTTCGAGAGTATTTCCGAGATGACGACATACAACAGTGGTTCAAGGCCTACGAGATCGCCATGACCTCCCACCGGATCGATCGAAGTGACTGGGGAGCCGGTCTATGGTGGAGGTTCGTCAATGAAGGCCGTGATGCCCTGTTACAGCTTCCAGACCATCTGATGACCTCCTATGACCACATGAAGGCTGCCCTCCTCACCCGATATGGCCTCACGGACTAGTTGAGCGGTTCAACTGCACGCTCAAAGGGATGATCGGGGGGTTGGAAGAGCCCCTCCGTCGCCAGTGGGACGTGCTACTACCGTGCCTCCTTTTCGCGTATCGAGAAGTCCCCCAGAAGTCCCTCGGCTTCAGCCCGTTCGAGCTCTTATACGGACACCCTGTGCGAGGGCCCCTCAGCCTAGTCAAGGAAGGTTGGGAGATGCCCCCACTAAAAACCCCTCCAGATGTCTTCAAGTACCTCCTGACCCTACGCAATCAGACCAGGCGATTCAGAGAGATGGCAAAAGCGAACCTTGAGGCCAGTCAGGAGGACATGAAGAAGTGGTACGATCAAAATGCCTCCTCCATCGAATTCGAACCTGGCCAACAAGTGTGGGTGATGTCCCCCACTGAACCCTGTGCCTTACAGGACAAGTGGACGGGGCCCTTCAAAGTGGTCGAGCGCAAGAGCCCGTCACCTATCTCATCGATATGGAATCTGCACGGAACCCCCTCCGGGTCCTCCACGCCAATAGACTCAAACCCCACTTTGTGCGCTCGGAGCTCAGCCTCCTGATGACTACAGACAGCGGAGCAGAAGAGGACTCTGAGCCCCTCCCTGATCTCCTAAAGACCCGGGAGAAAGATAGTTCCGTGGACGGGGTCCGACTCTCAGAAGCCCTAACCCCGGAACAGCACCAGGGCTGCCGGGACCTCCTGCGGCAGTTTGCGACCCTGTTTTCCCTCACCCCAGGGGTCACCTCCTGGTGCCTGCACGACGTGGACACTGGGGACAGTCCCCCTATCCGACATCGGGCATACCGCGTACCAGATCGGGTACGGGCCTGCATCCAGGAGGAGGTATCCATGATGCTCACGCTCGGAGTCATCGAGCCCTCAGACAGCCCCTGGGCCAGCCCAGTGGTACTGGTCCCCAAAGCTGCCGCCCCCGGCACCACGCCTGAGCTCCGATTCTGCATCGACTACCGGGGCTTGAACGCCGTCACCAGAACCGACGCACATCCCATCCCCCGAGCAGATGAACTAATCGACCGCATGGGGGCTGCCCGCTACCTCAGCATCTTCGACCTGACAGCGGGCTACTGGCAGATCGGCCTCACACCCCGGGCTCAAGAACGATCCGCCTTTTCCACCCCTGACGGCCACTACCACTTCAAGGTCATGCCATTCGGCATGAAGAATGCCCCAGCTACTTTTCAGCGTCTGGTGAACCAGGTCTTGGCGGGACTCGAGGAATTCAGCGCCGCCTACCTGGACGATATCGCTGTCTACAGCCGCCACTGGCCCGACCACCTCCACCACCTCCGAGAGGTCCTGCAGGCCCTCCAACGGGCTGGCCTCACGATCAAGGCCAGCAAATGCCAAATTGGTCAGGGGTCCATGACCTATCTCGGGCACCAGGTGGGAAGCGGTTTGGTAGCCCCTCTTCAGCTCAAGATCGCTGCCATCCAGTCCTGGCAGCCCCCCATCACCCAGACCAAGGTCCGCGCCTTCTTGGGGCTCACAGGCTACTACCGGCGGTTCGTGAGGGACTATGGCAGCATTGTGGGGCCCCTCACGGAACTCACATCCAAAAACCACCCAAAGAAGGTCAACTGGACCCCAGACTGTCAAGCGGCCTTCGAGAAGCTGAAGGCCGCCATGTGCACTGCCCCTGTGCACCAAGCCCCCGACTACAGTCGGGAATTCATCGTCCAAACGGATGCCTCCGACCATGGCATTGGGGCAGTCCTCTCCCAGTTGAACCCCGAAGGACTTGACCAACCAGTGGCCTTCATCAGCAGACGTCTCCTGGCCCGCGAACAACGCTGGAGCACCATCGAGAGGGAGGCTTTCGCAGTGGTGTGGGCCCTCAAAAAGCTCCGGCCTTACCTCTTCGGTACCCACTTCCGGGTGCAGATAGATCATCGGCCCCTGCAGTGGCTAATGCAGATGCGGGGGGAAAATCCAAAACTACTACGTTGGGCCATCTCCCTGCAGGGGATGGACTTCACTGTGGAACATCGACCTGGCCAAGACCACGCCAACGCAGATGGCCTGTCACGCTTTTTCCGCCTCGACGAGGAGAGTCCCCAAGAGGATGGGTGACTCTCCCCGCCTTCAGCTGGGGGGGACGCATGTTGGACAGGCCACGTGAGGGGCTTGCCTCCTCCCCGCATGACAGGGCCCAAGCCCCGGTCCTCCCGATGTTACCCACAGAAGCAATCCGCAACCCGTCCCAGGCGGGACTCCTGCCCCCGGACATCTCTGTGTCATGTGGTCGAATCCCTTCCAGCTCCCTCGGCCGGCCCGGCCGCCATCTTGGACACTGCACCATGAGGCCGCGTGGCCTCAGATCGACCCTAACCCTGGGCCTGGCCAGGCCCCGACATCCCGGCACCACCATCCACCCAGGAGATGAACGGCCCACTTGGCAGGTCAATGGGAGAAAGAAGTGTCGATGGCTCTCCCCCGCCAGGTGCCGATCGCACCCAGCTCCCCCGGGCGCTGGCTCCACCCCCCTGCTGGGTGTCTGGACTCCCTCATCCCGGACCTCCCGACCTCCAAGTGCGAGGGTCCGGACATCAAAGGGCGCCAGACCTATAACTGGGGCAGCTCCAGAGCAGGAAGGCAGTTGTATCCTGGAGTCGAGAGACACCGCGACGAACTCATCCCTGACGGACTACTGGCGCTGTCGTAGTCCTGCCTTGCGACGATTGTCCTGCCTGCTGGCGCTGCCGCAACCTTCTGAATCCTTCAACCTCGTCGGGACCTGCTGGCACTGCCGCGGACCGTTGTAACGACCATCTTCACCGGGAACTGCTGGCACCGCCGCGGACCGTCATCACCTTCGATCATCTCGGGACCTGCTGGCTCCGCCGCGGCCCGATCATCTAGAACGCCGAGCTCGAGGATTGTGAGCTATCCATCATATCATCGCATCTACCAGATTGGTAACAAGACTGTCCTGCTACCCCCTTCCCATCCAAGAGACTAAGATTCGAGGGGACCCCTGAGTCCAGACCTCCTTGTATCATTCCACCGTACTTAAAGATTGCTTATAAAGAACGTTAAACCTTATCATTGTGTGGTGTACGTCTGTGGGGGGGAAGTTACTTGTCTGTACGATCGCTGGAGATGGCTCTCCCCGGAGACCTCTCCTCTTGTCCTCGGTTGACCCTCCCGGTCCGTCTAACACTGCTCTGAAGAAGATGGCCCCAAAAATGGTCTCCGTAGCTCCTCTAGCAAGAAAGTTGCTAGTAAGGAGCAGAAGAAGCAAGTTACCAAGGAGGCTGGTGTGCCGGCCGCCGCGTTTTTTGGGAGCAAAAAAAAAAGTACGCCTGCAGCAGCAGCGGGATCTGCTGGAGACCAAGCTGGGAGCAGCACCCCCGCTCCATTGGGTTCAGTGCCTCCACCACCACGCCAACTTAAGTCAAAGCCCTTGAGTGCTTCAGAGGCAATCAGTGTACTTCTTCAATCACCATCGACCAGTGATGTTGGCTCATCGCAAGAAAGTAGCAGCAATGTCCCTGAATCAACACAGGTTGTTGTAACTCATCTGACAAGTGTTGAACAACCACAGCCGCAACAACAACACCATGTGCAATTACAAGCCCAAGTACATGTGGAAGGAGAGGCAGCGCAAGGAGATGCGCAAGCAGAGGTGCATGGAGGGTCACAGGTGCCCACAATAGTTGTTCCTCCCGAAGTAGGGGCACATCAGGAAATTGACAATCAAACCGAGGTATCATCTGAGGAAGCCACTCCTCCTGATGATCATTCATTGTCTTCCACATCCCTAGCAAGGAAAAGATCAAGGGGGGTGTCTACATCTTCTTCAAGCCCACCTCCTTCTGATGATCTTAATCTGGATGAAGATTGGGAACCATCATCACGGCAGTCTGAGAGTGAGGCACACCATGATCTGACAAAGATACCTAAGTGTAAAAGGAAGGTCGTCGAAAAACTCATAGCTATGGAGTGTGATGAGGCTCAACAAGAAGTGACGGATACTGCTGCTGATGAAGCCTCTCACGCGACGAGCCAGTCATCATAAAGGTCACTGCAGCCCCAGCGGGCATGCAGCAAAGAGACATTTTGACCCTATCCCGATAAGCTGCTGAGCGTGATGATGATGTCGACGAGGAGGCAATGGAAACACAAGAATCATTGGATTTGGAGTTAACTAGTACACCAACACCTACCGCTTCCATATTTCTTCCTCGCAAGAAGGGACCTCCATCCACCTCGACCTCAATTAGTGGTGGTGAAAGTGCAAAACGTACTGAAGTTCGGCAATCCACATCCTCCACTTCATCTGCCATTATCAGCAGGAGCACCACCTCCAGTATCGCCGCCTCCTCCGGCCCCCAAAGACATTTCAAGTCTGCAGTTTGGGACTTCTTTAGTGTTTGCCCAAAAAAGGAAAACGTAGCCATTTGTAGCATTTGTAAGCTTCGAGTTAGTCGTGGTAAATTTGGTACCAACTATGGTACCGGAGGCCAGAGAGGTCATCTTAGGAGAACGCACGCTGTCCAATGGTTTGCGCACCTAGAGGCGATCAAGGAAGCCCGAATTGCACGTAATGAAAACGTTGATTTTTCATCTGATGATGACGAGGAGGAAGAAGACCTGTCAAACACTTCACTTACACCCAGTACCCCTGTCAGCAGCACACCCCATGTGAGCCACACTAAGAGTGTGGGAGAGAGTGAGACACCAATGCGAAAAAGTTCATCAGCGAGCGTAACTGGGTCGAAGATATCATCATCATCATCCCGTAAATCCTTGGTCCAGGGCAACATTAAAAAGATGTTGTTTACAGAAGCGCAATATGAACGCAACCACCCACTGACGCGTCTGTATAACACTAAGCTGGCTAAAATGCTAGCTCTGAACCTTCTCCCTTTTTCTTTTGTAGAAGGGGCCGAAGGCCGAGAAATATTGTAAGTAGGAGATTTTGCTTTTGGCCTGTTTGGGGGTGTTATGCTTTTTGGCGGGTGGGTTGGCGGGTCTTGGGGCATTCCGGGGAAGGTCTAATACCGGATAGAAGTGGTTGGGACAAAATCCACGCCGATTTTGTTGTTGTTGCTATTTCTGACATTTTGCTCAAGGTAGTGTTTTCGGGGGCCTGTTTGGGGGGCTTCCTGGTGTTTGTGGGTGGGTTTCGGGGTCTGGGAGCACTGCTGGGACACTCTAATCTTGATTGCATTTGCTTTTCAGGAAATCTGTGGTGGTAAACCGGACTTATGGCCTAGCTACACAGCGCGTTTGGACCGAAGGCCGAGAAATATTGTAAGTAGGAGATTTTGCTTTTGGCCTGTTTGGGGGTGTTATGCTTTTTGGCGGGTGGGTTGGCGGGTCTTGGGGCATTCCTGGGAAGGTCTAATACCGGATAGAAGTGGTTGGGACAAAATCCACGCCGATTTTTTTGTTGTTGCTATTTCTGACATTTTGCTCAATGTAGCATTTTCGGGGGCCTGTTTGGGGGGCTTCCTGGTGTTTGTGGGTGGGTTTCGGGGTCTGGGAGCACAGCTGGCTATGGATATTTACTTTGCAAGAGGTTTGAAGCAAATCCATGGTGGCAGAGGGGAGTTAGGGCCTGGGTTGACGGCTCTGGGGCCATTGCTGGGAAGCTCTAATACCGGATAAAAGTGGTTGGACCAAATCCGAGGCGGAAATTTTTGGGTGTTTTTGCTGACTTGCTTGCCTTTGAGGTGCTCTTTGGGGGGGTTCCGGCTGTTTGTGGGTGAGTTTCGGGGTCTGGGAGCACTGCTGGGACACTCTAATCTTGATTGCATTAGCTTTTCAGGAAATCCGTGGTGGTAAACCGGACTTATGGCCTAGCTACACAGCGCGTTTGGACCGAAGGCCGAGAAATATTGTAAGTAGGAGATTTTGCTTTTGGCCTGTTTGGGGGTGTTATGCTTTTTGGCGGGTGGGTTGGCGGGTCTTGGGGCATTCCTGGGAAGGTCTAATACCGGATAGAAGTGGTTGGGACAAAATCCACGCCGATTTTTTTGTTGTTGCTATTTCTGACATTTTGCTCAATGTAGCATTTTCGGGGGCCTGTTTGGGGGGCTTCCTGGTGTTTGTGGGTGGGTTTCGGGGTCTGGGAGCACTGCTGGCTATGGATACTTTACTTTGCAAGAGGTTTGAAGCAAATCCATGGTGGCAGAGGGGAGTTAGGGCCTGGGTTGACGGCTCTGGGGCCATTGCTGGGAAGCTCTAATACCGGATAAAAGTGGTTGGACCAAATCCGAGGCGGAAATTTTTGGGTGTTTTTGCTGACTTGCTTGCCTCTGAGGTGCTCTTTGGGGGGGTTCCGGCTGTTTGTGGGTGAGTTTCGGGGTCTGGGAGCACTGCTGGGACACTCTAATCTTGATTGCATTAGCTTTTCAGGAAATCCGTGGTGGTAAACCGGACTTATGGCCTAGCTACACAGCGCGTTTGGACCGAAGGCCGAGAAATATTGTAAGTAGGAGATTTTGCTTTTGGCCTGTTTGGGGGTGTTATGCTTTTTGGCGGGTGGGTTGGCGGGTCTTGGGGCATTCCTGGGAAGGTCTAATACCGGATAGAAGTGGTTGGGACAAAATCCACACCAATTTTTTTTGTGCTATTTCTGACATTTTGCTCAATGTAGCGTTTTTGGGGGCCTGTTTGGGGGGCTTCCTGGAGTTTGTGGGTGGGTTTCGGGGTCTGGGAGCACTGCTGGGACACTCTAATCTTGATTGCATTTGCTTTTCAGGAAATCCGTGATGGTAAACCGGACTTATGGCCTAGCTACACAGCACGTTTGGACCGAAGGCCGAGAAATATTGTAAGTAGGAGATTTTGCTTTTGGCCTGTTTGGGGGTGTTATGCTTTTTGGCGGGTGGGTTGGCGGGTCTTGGGGCATTTCTGGGAAGGTCTAATACCGGGTAGAAGTGGTTGGGACAAAATCCTCACGGAAAAGCCTTTTGGCACTTTTTGTAACTTAGGGTTCGTTAGGGTTAGCCCTAGCAGCAGGATTGCATGTGTTTCGGGGTGTTCTAGATTTTTGCAACTGAGTTCTGGGGTCTGTCTTAGAGCACTCGTCAGAATGTGTAATTTTGGTTGCAAGTCATTTGAAGAAAATCCATGGTGGGAAAGGGGGGATTTGGCATAGTTAAAGAAAGCCTTTGCCACTATTCTTAACTTAGGGTTCGTTAGGGTTAGCAGTATTTCTATTGCATGTGTTTGGGTGGGGGGGTTTTCGAGTCTTGGAGCGATGCTGGCTATGGATACTTTTGCTTGGTTGCTTGCAAGTGGTTTGAATACAATCCACGGTGGGTAAGGGGGTATTTGGGCCTACTTTTACTTTCAAAGTACGTTTTGTCACCAGTTTTCTGCTAGGCCTCGTTTTTTGAGATTTGATTGGGGGTCTTCTACATTTTTGCGACTGGCTTTAGTAAGGGTCTGGGTCGGAGCACTGCTGGGAAGATCTAATTTTGTTCTAAAACACAGTTTACAGTACACCTAGCTTGAGGGGAAAGATCGGCTACATTAATTTGCCCATACTTAGTTATCCTTCAAAAGGTGACTCAGACAGAGTACGCACTTTCAAAAATATTGTACTGTCTACTAGGAAAATCAAAGTGTGACTTTTTGCACTCCACAGCCTACATACCTTATATTTATTTATCAGTGGTGTTGTAATATTATATCACTTCCTGTTTTTCGTTGAATATTTACAGGCTGGGTTTCAATCTGTGCAATGGGGAAAATAGGATGGAGTCAGGCTTCACCTTAGCGAGCCGCAATTCAGCATCCGCCAGGCAGGCAGTGGACAGGGTGTCTTCTGGTCACCAACATTGATGGACGAAGCGTCAGATGGAATGGAGGAGTGCCGCTAATAAGAGGAATTTTTTTCTGCATGCAACTTACTTACCAAATTCAACAGGTCAACTACAACAACATACAGATACAGTATCCATTGTTTCTTTCTATGACTGTGACTGCATTTCTTGGATCTCTCTCTGCTTCTAAATTGATCCCTTAACATATCACTTAGTCCACTCCACTATCACATCTGCACCACACATAGTCATTTGTAAGTGCTCCTACGTAATTCGCAAGTCGCAGCACGCCCCAGCCCATAGAGGACTGGGATGGCCCCAATGATGAAGCATGTCACCAAGGGGCAACCCTGGTGAGTGAGGGGACACTTAGAAAAAGAGCAATTTCTCCTTTTCTATCTGCTATACCTTCCAGACCAACCCCATTGAGTGTTGTGAATGGATTTATAGTGACCAGCAAGGCTCTCAGGTATCTGGCAACAGAGACCTTATGTTGAATATAGTTATCAATATTTCCACACACGCCCTGTACTGTCGCATTCTTTCTTCCACAGTTGTCGAAAGTACTACTTACTTTTCACTGACATGCATGCAGTAGTGCATGCACTTTCAAAGATTGATGGATAGGTTTGTACCCAAAGATTTGTTTATGTTCACAATTGTTTGTCCATGCTGTGCTATTTTTTCTTGTCTCCCAAAACCTTTCCCAAAAACCCCCGTACCCATCCATTTTTCAAACCCTAACCCTCTTCCCCCGGGCTGTGTGGTTTTGATTGATGTGTGACTAAATTACAGCAATAAATCCACACTTTTGCTGGGGAGGATAAGGTGATAGCAACAGGCTGGTGAAGAAATCCGAGGATATATTCTTATTCTGCTTGACAAAGACCCATGGCTAATGTCAAAGAACTTCAACCGAATTAGTAGTTATACTTTACCATTTGTTAGGCTACAATGTGGCACTGTTCTAGTGTACTGTCACCTGCTATATTCTCTATTGTACCGTTGTATTGCTCAGGAGGAAAAACCAGATTTCATTTTCTTTTTTTTCATAGGCATGCAACTGCCACTGTGTCACACCACTAGTACCACCGCTATGAGGAAATTTTATCCGCCCAGGATTGCCAACCTTATTCGCTGTTTACTGTGGAGCCCGCCCTGGGTCTAGCCCTACTTTAAACACAAATTACAGGTAAGATAAGCGTTTGGTGGGAGGGAGTATAATGGAGTATTAGGAGAGACGAGAGACTGACGGTAGTACTACTAAAGTCCTAGGACTCTTGAATTCACTTCACTTACTCTGTGAGAGGCACTTAGTGTTGAAAACATTTGGGCATTTACACTTAAAGGAAGAAAATGGAACTAAACTTTCAGGAAAACAAAGTTACTGTTAAACCCCCACCCACCAGGCAAGCAGTAAAAAACAGGTATGCTCAGATAAAGTTTGAAAAAGTATATTTATATCCCTAACAAAATAATCTCCCGCAAGACCCTCCCTAACCCCAACGGTTGTCCTTTAAAAGTCCCAAACCCAACTCCCGATTCCCACCCCCAAAAGTCTCTAAAAAAGGGGCAAGGGACACTATGGGTGGATGCTGTTAACTTTTTGGGCCAGGGCATAATACTCCTGGCGGAGCAAGGCATGCTCTACGCGGAGCCCCTCGTTTACGTTTGTAAAGTGGTGGAGCTCCTGCTGAAGGCGGGACACCCTCAGGGTACTGCGGCGCAGGCGTGCCTTGCAGTTGCAATGGCTGTGAGAGGCAGCTGTTGTCCTTGCTGCTCGGCATCGGCGGTTGGCTTTGGCAGCCCGGCTGAGTCTGGCTGGAGCACTGTGCTGGGTGGCAGCCCGTGGGGTCACGGAGGCCGATGCAGACGACATTGTTGTCGTGGTCGACTGCACACTTTCGTCGTCCTCCAGGGCCACCAGCCGCCGATATTCTGCAACAGTGGCATCGATCCTCTGTTGCCGGGCCGCTCTAGCCAGCTCCTTCCTCCTTGTTGGTTTGGAAGGAGCATCTATATGAAGAAAGAAAGACATAGTCTGTAACCAATGCTCTTTAAGATTAACTCAATCATTCAGCAGAAATTTGTGTTGCAGTACAACTAGCAACTTGCAAGCGCATTACATAACTATTGAGGCCAGTATCTATCTAACCTCCCACTTATTCATCCTTGCTCTAACATTAGTGGGAGTTTAAGGAACAAATTCTACGAGCACTATGGACTTCCATTGGAGTCGACTATGAAAGTACACCAGTCTTATTCTTCTTCTTGTCTCTTGTTTAAGAAAATTGGTACGTTATCTTCTGCAAGCCGGCATAATGCCAGCGCAGTGAACTTGCACCCGAGAAAAAGAGACGCACGCCATGATGAGTGACCTAGACTTGCGTTACTGTACCGGTCCAGTACATGCAGGTGGTGAAGCTCTTACTTTTCTATTACGGGTGAGAATACTCTGTTACAAGGGCTACTGCTTAATTAATGTAACTTTCACCCTACAGTGCAAATGAGTACTAGAAATGGAAAAATGAAGAAGATAAATAATATGATTATCTATCACTTCACATGGGATGTTTTTGCTTACATATGGGATGACTTTAGGTGCTTTGCTTTTTATTGAGTGACCAGTGATACATCCACACATGAATGACTGAGTACTACTAAACTTATTAAGAGAGGTAGGGAGTGGCCACCGTAATAACCGGATCTATGCTGTGCTTGCAATACAAACTACTGCTACTATTGATGGTAGTATTTGGACAAAATTATAACTTCTTTTCCTTGCCTTTCCTACACTGGAACAGACGTGCGGGTGCTGTGTTACATGCTCTTCAAAGTTACACTTAGTTCATCCACTGACCGTCTACTTTCTCTAGATCATGGGTACTCACAAACTTTCTCTCAGGGGCTAAATTTACAGTGTAGTTTGTGGCCAAGGGCCGCACTGGTGGGGGCGGAGTCAGAGGGGGCAGGGCTAAAGCAAAACGAAAACTTGTGACCATGAGGTTGCACACAGGTCCCTGCAGCAGATGCCTTCATCCACTGAGCCACCAGACCCAGCATTTACATACATCTCTCTCCCTCCTGCTCTCCCTCCTGCCCTCCCTCTCCATCTCTCTCTCCCTCCTGCCCTCCCTCTCCCTCCCCCTCTGTCATCTCACTGTGTGTGTGTCTGTCTGTGTCAGCCTTCAGCCCGGGCTGAGACAGCTTCCTCAACGCGCACACACAGACAGCCACACCAAAGTACTTAACAGGTCTTTAAAAGACCATTAACATATTATTGAGGCTTTGTTTGTTGTAGCGCCCCTGCATCTCCACCCTGACAATCACTGCTTGCCCGGCCCCACAGAGCAGAGGCTTTGTTCTATTTCACCTCTTTGTGGCCCTGCATCTCCACTCTGCTCTGTGGGGGCCGGGGAGCAGTGATTGTCTGCAAGGTCTGCGCACCACCAAGGAAGGCTTGCCGGGCCGCCACCGGCCCGCGGGCCGTACTACGAGTACCCCTGCTCTAGATACACATATGCTATCTAAGAGTCAGATAGTAGCATGATCCAGGTATATGGACACATACATTTTCTGTGTCACCCACCCAGGCTTTTGTCCTTCCACCAATTATTGCTTCATCATTCACCCAGCCATGCATCTCATATTCTTTACTTCCCAGCCACGTCTTCAATCTCAATAAGTAAGGAATATATAAGAGCTTACCTCTGCCCGCCACCACCACCGTCTCAACTCTCACAGCCGGCACTGGAACCGCCGCCTCCTCCCCTGAAGAATTGCCCTCCGCCTCCGTGTCGAGCACCACCACCTCCGCGTTGGCCCCGCCACCAGATGTTCCACCTACAAAGTACATTTAAGAATGTTAGAATAAACCACTCACTAGTATTTGGTCTAGGAATGAAGACATGTGAAAACAATGTAATTTGTGACTGTGTACTCTAAAGTAAAAAATAATGTCCCTTTTTCCAGGGAAGGGTGTTGTCTTGCTGCACTTTTTGGCACAACTGATGAAGGCTGGCTTTTTAACACGCACCATTTTTCTCCACACAGACAGAAGATGGACTTCTAACAACAAGATCAAGTTGAAACAAGGTGAGAGCTCGGCTCGACCACAAGAAATGTCTTCAATTAATCGTCAGCACTAACCACTTTTCCATTCTCAGTTAAACGTTTAGTTTTTTTATTATGACTTCATTTTAATAAATGTGTTTACTTTTAATAAAGCTTTTAAACTTAAATAGACTCTGTGTTTTTTGGTCCAGACTACAGTGACTGAGCGAAAGGTTTTGCAATTTTTGCAAGCATGAGTCCGTGCCTCTGACACTTCTTGACTCTGACTCCGTACTCTTGAGCTACGTTGGATAATCATCATTGGGGATCAATCATCGATGAATTCGGGAGGCAAATGACTGTGCCACACTATGTAGTCAGTCAGTAAGGACATTGGGGGTTCAAAGTCTGTTATCACAGAGGTATGTGGAAACTCTAACAGCGCCTATTATAATTGATAAGCAATGCACTATTTATTGTCCATAGTTGTTTCTGCAGAAGAATTGTCCCCGCAACAGTAGTGGTATGGATTGTCCTCCTATCCAAACCAAAAGGTAGTATCTTATTCTTTCTTGGTGGTCATTCACATTTTATAGTTGGGAATTTCTATTCCAAAGCAGATAGAACACTTCAAAAGACATTATGGACAATCCCAGAGGACTGCACTAAGTTGAAAGAGCTATTGCTGACTAGAATGGGAGTTTCGCCAACCGTGCAATCTTAGTTAGCTACACAGACAGACTAATAAGAATAATCTAGTAATACCACAGGGAGTCATAGTAGAGGCAGGATAAGAATTTAGATACAGTCTACAAGAAGATCAAAGACGATTTTGAAAAAATCAAATGAGGAACGCTAGGAAAAATAGGTACTAGTCTAAAATGAAAACTTACTGGGGCCAGCAAAGGAGCCCTTGCCTGCCCGATCCTGGCCCTGTTCAACAGCATCCGCCGCCTGCTGCTCCTGTGTTCCCTGGCCCCTGGGGGGAGCTGACGTACAACATCAAAGAAAGAACAGAAAACATGGATGATTGTTGCTTGTCAAGTCAACCAAATCAAACATTTCAAAACAACAATAACAAAATATTTCCGCAAAATTATATTGATTAGGGTTAGTTTTCATTGATTTGCGGACCTGCGACTTCGAAAGTCACGTAACTCACTAAACAAAGTACTGAAAGGTTCCCCTAGGACTGGCAGGCAGCAGTCCGCAGGCAAGATGCAAAGTGACAGACAAACTCCATTGTGATTTCAGTCAGATCAGTGACAACACTAATAGAGTACCCCAGAGCATTGCTGGAGCTGCGCCATCGTTGCGACGCAACTCCAGCAGTAAAGCTTCAGTGATGTTTTGGGCCCATGGTGCGCCGCATTGCAAATACGGCGCACCATGTTTGGTGGTGGTAGCAGGCCGCACAATTACTGGCGCATCCCTGCTACTTTGCAGGGATGCGACTGTAATTGCAATTCTGCCCCTTAGGGGCATACTTACTTACGCGTTCTGGCGCATCTCCAGAGATGCGCCAGATCAAATGCGTCACGCAAAACTACCCTTGCGACACGGCAAATGCGCCTCATTTACAATGCGGCGCGCCCTGGTGCAAGGGTAGGCACTTGCGTGACGCATCTCATCACGTAACAGCGGCGCATCGCTGGAGTCACGTCGCCAACGCAATGCAACTCCAGTAATGCTCAGGGCCACCCAATACTTAACATGCTGTGTCAGTCCTTACGCCTGCTTCAAGCAGGCATAAGGAATTGAATTGACGTAGCAGCGTCGCAGAAGTGCCTGCGTTAAATCTAGTAGATTTCACGCAGGCACTTTTGCGAGGCGCACAGCCGCCGGACCGCCCACCCGGCGTACTAGAAACGCACCCATTGTGGCGCGGGCCCATGGCTTTATAACGTGACGCATCTCCCTAGATGCGTCACGCTGTAAATGACTCGCAGGGATGCGCCACGTTTACGCCGCTGTTGCATCACGCAAGGCAATGTAAACGTGGCGCAAGGGGCTTGTAAATGTAATCTGCCCCCTAGTGTCTAGCATTACGCAGTTCTGTAAAGTACACTCATACATAATAGTTACTCAGGCCAATGAGACCACAAAATAGAAAACAAATAAGCATAGTAGCAACGCCACTGAGAAGGAGAGCAGTGCACCTGAAATGCACAGAAGATTTTGAAATATAATTAAACTACAATGTAATCGTCAGCAGCATTATTGGCTTGCTCCATGTAAAAAACAAATATTTGCAATACAACAACACAGAGCATGAGAAAACATAGTAGTGAGTGATGAAATAGCTACTACTACTCACCAAGCCCTGGGATCTCCAAGCCGAGCTGGTCCAGCAGGTCGCGCTCCCGGTCCAGGAGGTCCGTCCAGCGGTGGGTGACCTGGCTGTAGGTGCGCTGGACCCCGGAGAGTTGTGACATGGCCCAGCACACCTTCTGCCACCGCTTCATGCGCTCCCGGATGTTGTAGCCGCCGGCCGCGATCCTGCCGCCTTCCGCGATGGTCCTGGGCAGGCGGCGCTGGACGAAGTAGACCAGCGTGCCCACTTCCTCCGGGCTGAAGATCTCCCGTTGCGTCACCTGCTCCCCCCTCAATCGCCCGCATGCTGTCCTGGCACGGGGTCCAGGACTCCTCCTCCCCGCCTCCGCTGCGGCCCTTAAGTGCCTGGGCAGCTTCACGGCGCCTGGCTTCACCATGGTCTGGGTAAGTAAGGTAGGAAGTAGAAAATTAAGAAAGAATACGATAGGGAAGAAGAAAAGAAAAGAGTTTAAAAAAGTAGTTTAAAAGTAAACAAAAATAGCAGAAAAGACAAAAATATACAGCTAGGAAAAGAGAGGGATAGATAAGAAGCAAAATCGTTAAAAAAAAAACTGAAAACAAGCAAAGGATGGCAAAGATAGCAAGAGGATAAACACCATGCCCAGACACAGGAAATGAATGAAAAACAAGATGGCCGCTCGTTCACGAGCGCGAAAGTAAGTTCGCACGCGATTTTCCTCGCTATCTCGTGCGAACTTGTACTCGCAATATGCTTACTTCGCTAGATTATAGATAGCGGCCGGAAACAGAAATACGTCACGTAAACAAAATGGCCGCGCCCATACTCGACCTTGGGGTAAATTTGCGTGTTGCGCTGTAAGCGGCTCGCGAATACTGCAAAAAAACTCGCGAAATAACACGCCGCAAAAAAAATATAAAGCTCATTCGCACGAATTGGCGGCTTCCGCGGTCGGTTTTGCACGACGCCGAGCCTCGCAAATAGCGCAAAATTACCGAAAAACGATTTTTGCAAAAGCAAAACAAATGAGCAGGTGCAAAAGGTCAATCTCATGATTTGTAACGATTCCCTGTTGTGCTTCCTGAGGGGGCCCTCCAGAATTCGGTTGCCTGCTTGCAACTATTGTTGTGTGACCCTGCTCTGACCTTAACTGTATGCCACAAAGGTCCTGATTTACAGCTAAGGGAGCAGACAGGCAGGTGCCAGGCTGGAACTTCAAATTCAGTGACACATTATTAGCCCCTAATTCATTATTGTCAGTTGGGGCAGGGCAGGTGTTGTTAATAAACTAACCCCACATTAATTCATGTCAGTTGAAGCAGGGCAGGTGTGCCTGCTTTTCCCCCCCATCTTCTACAGTGATGATGAACCAGAGGGTGGCGTTGATGTAGCAGAGGGTGGCATGTGTCAAAAAGAGGGTGGCAGTGGTGAAACAGAGGGTGCTGGGAGGCTGTGATGATGAACCAGACGTAGAAACAACATAGTCGCGACCGTTGCGAGCCGACAAGTAACTAGTACCAAATCCTCGCGAACTGGCAGAAACACTTGCGAACACAAAAAAAAAAATCCGCAAATTCGCGGGAATTCACGGATTTTGCGGATTGCGAGTTCGCAAATTCACTAAATTCGCGAACGCCAGATTCGCTAAATTCGCCCATGCTTACCACACACACAACTTGGCCTGCCCACACCTTGGGACATGATGAGGGTACAAAACTTGTTACCACTAACAGACCTTCAGGGAAAAGGAGGGGACAACACACACACTTATTAGGACATCACAGTCTCCAATGCCAAGTAGGCCACAGCAAGCACCATGTGGTAAGCTGGGGCACATTATTTGCAGATGTTGGGGCACCAACGATCATAGTGCAGGCAAAGTAGGCATACATGAATTCACAGTCAGCAAGTGGACACTGCTGTTTACCCCATAATAGATTACCCACACCATCCCAACGCTGAATGACCATGTGGAGCCCAACACATCTGGCAATGGGAAAGTACAGCAGGGAGTATCTGCTTAATAAGGCCAGGGTGGCACAATACCTGATACAAGCACATATCACAGCAGCCACTCACATGACACAGCACAGCACAGCAACATACGCATATCACATGGCTCACCGCTGCCACAGGCCCTGTACACATGCATCCACTCCAAGCAAAATTCGCACTCCCCAGATACTCACCACCCCTTCCTTGCTGGCGATGCTCCTTCGGACGTGCATCCAGGTCTGGATGAGTCACTGCCAAGATGCGGCCCATCAGTGGAGTCATGCTGCACCGTGCCAAACTCCCTGTGCGTGGTATCATCCCCGATGTCATCTCAGCCACGGTTCTTGCAAGCCAACTGATGTTGTCCCACCTCTTGTGGCAATGTGTGCGCCGGCGGTTGGATATCCCCAGGGCTCGCACCTTTGTTGCAATGGCCCTCCACACGGCCTTACGCTGGTTTACCTTGAGCTGCAGGTATGAGAAAAGAGAAGGGTAAATGACCAGTTACACAATGTCAGGTACCAACATCTATCAGTACAGTAGCAAGACCCAGACGCAGGACCAATTGTTACCTCCCTCCATCCCAAACTGGGGGACCCCTCACAAGGGCACTTTGCATGGCCCACACAGATATGATTGCATGCTCACATTGGGGCGTAGAGGGTCCAGGATCATCTCACAAATGCAGGATGCCTCAACATAATATGCATCGATAGAAGTGTGTAAGTGTGCAATTACACAAGGCACAGATGGGGCATATCTACTATTCAGTGGGAAGGAACTGGAGCAAGGACCATGTAAGTCTGGTGGTGTTTTTTAGTTTCGGTGGCAGCCACTGGACCTACTCTCTGGGTCACACTGAGTCAGACAACAGGGGCACACAGAAATATTCACACAAGCAATTACTGTCCTGGAACCTACATGGCTAACATCCGTTGGCTCTGTATGGCTTACAATGTAACACACCATACTCACACATACAGGTGCAGGCATGGAAACGAGTGACATTGTGACACACACACTCCCTCGCCCTGGAGACAGTTTGTCTGTCAGTGTTTGACACAACCCCACAACCTCAGGCACATACTGCAGCAGCACAACTACACGTTTGAAACCCCCCTGCCCGACAGCTACCTTCATGGTGACTTACCACGACATTGAGACCACCAAACAGCCTTGGGTACTGTGCCAGCACCTCTTCCACAAGGACCTCTAGTTCCTCGCTGGTGAATGGACTGGCACAGATCTTCTCTGTTCTTGCCATCCCTGTGGACATGGAACACCTGTGGTGGAAATGAGTGGTGAGGGGTCCCAGGCAGCAGTCTTAGGAGGCAGCAGCAGGAGAGGGTCCCAGGCAGCAGTCTTAGGAGGCAGCAGCAGGAGAGGGTCCCATGCAGCAGTCTCAGGAGGCAGCAGCAGGACCGGGTCCCAGGCAGCAGGCTCAGGAGGCAGCAGCAGCAGAGGGTCCCAGGCAGCAGGCTCAGGAGGCAGCAGCGGGAGAGGGGCCCAGGCAGCAGGCTCAGGAGGCAGCACAGGAGAGGGTCCCAGGCAGCAGGCTCAGGAGGCAGCAGCAGGAGAGGATCCCAGACAGCAGGCTCTATGAGCAGTGGAAATGTGAGGCTCACTCCCACAAACTTATAGCCCCCTGGGGTCGTCTGTAAGCTGCAAAGTTGCACCAATTTGTTGTCCAGGTCTGCCTCTTTCAAAATCATCCAATGACCGCCTACGTGGTAGCGGAGCACACCTTCCGCATTTTTCAAATCTGCATCATGCCACCGCGATCATCGATCCCATTTGCTGTAGGCAATGCTCCATGGCGGTGATACACCGTGGGTGCCCGGGGTGCGCTACCGCGATGGTGCATCATTCAAATGCATCCAATGATCGCCTAAGTGTTGGCGGAGCACACCTTCCGCGTTTTTCAAATTTGCATCATGGCACAGCGATCATCGATCCCATTGGCTGTAGGCAGTGCTCCATGGCGTTGATGCACCGCGGGTGCCCCGGGTGTGCTACCGCGATGATGCATCATTCAAATGCATCCAATGACCGCCTACACGCTGGCAGAGCATGCCCACCACCATCTGCACATGTCCATATGCCAATGGCTTCCGCACTTGTGAAGCTGGTGGTGCTGGTGTCACACCGCCGGGGACAGGCGGCAGGTACCACTATTTTCGTAACCATTAATGGCGATGTCAATCAAGAACACTGTATCAGTAACCAGCAGCAACATGGTGAAGGGCACATCATTGTACTCACAATGCCATACTTCCATGTCATCCACAGGTGTACGCACATTCAGACACACTTTGGTCTGTGGTACCTGCCATGTTAGTTATGCATATGATGGCTGATGATGCTTGACACTCTTGAGCTGGTGTCAATGAAGTGGTACAAATCAATTTGTCATGAATCAGTGCTGACCTTGACAAGTCTTGTGTAACTGAATTGTATCGTACCAGACTGGTGCTTTCACAACAGCTCATGCACACAACAGAACATTTTCCTGCTGCTGTGACCATTGTGTTGATGGATGTGTGCAGAGTTTACATGATGCATTGAGGTGTGACAGGTACAGCAGATGGGTATGATACAGACATGGTAATTTCAAAAACATTGGCGGATGTTGCAGCACCTTGCCTGCACATGTGAATTGTGTTCTCCAGTATGTGCGCATTCACATTCCCCAATGTGTTTGTGGCACTCGTGTATTGTCAGTGGAGAGGTGTGCCCTCTGTGTGTATCCAATGGCCAACCATGTAACCTGGTGTGCCATGCATCTCTCAGGCAGTCGATGTTTTTCCATGACATTATTGATGGTATGTGCTGTGTCCATCTCATGATGGTTGTCACTGACATTTTCTAATTTACATCTCAACTAGGAGGAGGCCGAATCTCCTACATCACCTGACAGTGCTTGAGGACATGGAGAATGAGGCAATAATCTGGAAATTCCGCTTGGATAGACAAACACTGAAGATCCTGTGTGATCTATTGGAGCCCCACCTGCAGCCTCGCCATCACTATCCAACAGCATTCACACCCACATACAAGGTGATGGCAGCACTCCACTTTTTTGAGACAGGTTCCTTCCAGGAGACCGTGGCTAACGCTGGAGGTATGTCACAGCCCATGTTCAGCATGGTACTGAGGGATGTTCTTGCAGCCATGATGCTCTATCGGAATCGCTACATCCATTTCCCTAGGGGAGGAGAATTGGCTGCCGTGAAGGGTGACTTCTATCCCCTTGGGCGCATCCCACATGTTGTTGATGCCATCAATTGCAACCATGTAGGTCTTGTGACACCACAGGCAACGGAGCACATATATAGGAACCACAAACATTATCATTCCATCAATGTGCAGGTGGTGTGCCTTGCGGACATGACCATTTCTCATGTGTGTGCGAAGAATCCTGGCTCGGCGCATGATTCGTACATCATGAGGAACAGCATGGTCCCATGGATGATGGAGAATCTGCATCCCGAGCGTGCTTGGATTGTGGGTGAGTATGCCTACTGATATGGTGTGCTGTGTGTTACCTGCTGCATTCTGGCTGTGCAACATTGCAATGGGTGTTTGTCATTCACAGGTGACTCTGCATATCCCAGTCGACCATGGCTGTTGAGCCCCCTCAGGAATCCCAGGACCCCGGCTGACATCCGCTACAATGACGCCCATGGCAGGACTCAACGGGTAATCAAACAGACTTTTGGCCTGCTGAAGTCTAGATTCCGCTGCCTTGACAGGACAGGAGGCGCACTGGCATACTCACCTGGAAAGGTGTGCAAGATGGTTGTGGCATGCTGTTTGCTGCACAACCTGGCCATCCACAAGAGGGTCTCCCTGCTCCTGGACGATGGTGAGGAACCAAGGCCACCACCTATCAAGGACCTGAGTCCCGTGATGAGGACAGTGGAGAGGATGAAGGAGTAGACCTGCGCCAGCAGCTCATCGAACGCTACTTCACTTGAAGGTGGGTGTTGAGGTACAACGTGTACATTGTGTGATGTGGTTGCTGTTGTTGTGAAGGGCTATGCGCAGATGTAACCGACAGGCACACATTCAGTCACCTGTGTGTGGAAAAAGTGACATTGACGTTCCATATGTGAATGTATGCTGGACCCTATTTGTTCACATCTGCAGCCCATTGTCTAGTATGCCTGTAGTGTCTTGTGTATGTTTTGTGTATTGTTCTGCCTGTGATGCCACAATGAGACCAGTGACTGTTGTTCTGTTGTGTCTCCCTAGGTGCTACAGATGAATCCTGCACTATATACTGTACATCATTTGGACACATCATGGACATTGTCAACATTGTAAATATTGAACTAAAAACGATACTGCACAAAATCTGGTGCATCAGGTATTTTATTTTGACAGTGGACATGTGATTTGTGCGGGAATATTTACATGACAGTGGGGAATGAGCAGTGAGTTGACAGTCCTGTTCGATGAGATGCAAGAGTAGAGTCCACATGGATGTGGTGACCCAGTCCAACAGACAGGTGCCATTGCCAAGGAAATGTGGGTAAAGACAATCCAAACAGTCAATGCAATAGGTAAGAGGGTTGTCATCACTGCTGGCTCTGTGACACGCGTGTGGCAGGTGCTTTGCCTCCGGAGACTCCCAGGCTCTTCTTTGGACCCCCCCTAGATCTTTTTGGCGGTGGGGGGCCTACTGAATGGCCAGCGTGAGGGGACTTGTCCCTCTCTGTTGGCGCAGGGGAGGATGGTGCACTGTCATCCTGCGGCACAACAGAAGGGGACGGAGGTGGTGGTTGGGACACAGGCCTATCCCTCTCCAACGCCACTTTCTGGCCCATGAGGTCCACCATCTGTCCAAGGCAGTTGTCGATGGACCTCATCAGCAGGATGAGCTCCCTTAAAAGTTCATCCGACCAGCCACTTTGTCCCTGGACCTCTTGGCATGCCTCCACTACTCTGGTGAAGTGGTCCAGGGACTGTGTCCACTCCTCCCGAGGTCTGGTGGTCACCCTGGCCCTCCCACCTGCTCTGCTGCCACGGACCTCTTGCCTCACCACTGTGGGTCCATGCACTCTCTCCCTGCCCTCCACAGTTGTTGCTGTGGGCTGGTCATCCCCTGGGACAGCAAGGGTGCTGCAGGTGGTACTGGTGGTACTAGTGGTAGTGGCGGTGGTGACGGTGGTGGCTGCGGTGGAGGCAGAGGCCGTGACAGCAGGGGTCTGCTGCCCTGTTGTTGCAGCAGGGGATGTGGTGGGGAGGATGGGGGCCTGGGACCTCTGGGTCTGTGGCACACCAGATGGGCCGGCCTGGAGCTCATCATCCAAACTGTCCTGGGTCTCCGCATCTGAGAGTCCATGTGCCGGGGGTGGAGACTGGCTCTGCTGGTCGTCGGTGTGGTCCTCAGCAGTGAGTTCTTCATCACCTGTGGAGTACATAGGGAATGGTCAGCGTTGGGCACTGTGCAAGTATTGTCTCAGCTGCGTGTAATGGACTGTCTGTACACTACACAAATATGAAGTCAGCAGTAGTACAATTCATGGCAACACTGTGTGTAATTTCATAGTGCAGAGAAACATCATTTATTCATACATGTTGGATTTCAATGCATTGCATGCAATTGTTGCTGCGTTTCGGGATGCAGGTCTCCCACACACACATCAGGAAGAGTTAAGAAAGCTACCTACCTGTTAAGTGAGGGAGAACAGTGCAATGGCTGACACTTGCTCCTGGGTGGGGGAGGCTTCCATGCTGCTGGAGTGTGGGCCAGAGGACATGCTGGGAGTGGTGATACAGGGCCTCCCACCCCCAAACAGTGCTCCAATACAAGATGGATACCAACCTGTTAGTCTGTTTGGTGAACAGTGCAATGGCTGACACTTGCTCCTGGGTTGGGGAGGCTTCCATGCTGATGGACTGTGGGCCAGGGGACATTCTGGGAGTGGTGATACAGGGCCTCCTACCCCCAAACAGTGCTCCAATAAAAGATGGATACTGACCTATAAGTCTGTTTGGTGAACAGTGCAATGGCTAACATTTGCTCCTGGGTGGTGGAGGCCTGTATCCTGCTTAGCTGTGGGCCAGGGGGCATGCTGGGAGTGGTAGTGCAGAACTCCCACTCCCAAACAGTGCTCCAATACAAGATGGATACCGACCTGTTAGGTGAGGGTGAACAGTGCAATGGCTGACACTTGCTCCTGGGTGGGGAGTCTTACATGCTACTGGAGTGTGGGCCAGGGGACATGCTGGGAGTGGTGATACAGGGCCTCCCACCCCCAAACAGTGCACACCCCCAAACAGTGCTGCAATACTAGATGGATACCGACCTGTATGTCTGTTTTGTGAACAGTGCAATGGCTGACACTTGCTCCTGGGCGGGGGAGGCTTCCATGCTGCTCGAGCGTGGGCCAGGGGCATGCTGGGAGTAGTGACACAGGTCCTTCCACCCCCAAACAGTGCTCCAATACAAGATGGATACCGACCTGTAAGTCTGTTTGGTGAACAGTGCGATGGCGGATACTTACTCCTGGGTGGGGGAGGCTTCCATGCTGCTGGAGTGTGGGCCAGGGGACATGCTGGGGGTGGTGATACCTGGCCTCCCAAACCAAAACAGTGCTCCAATACAAGATGGCTACCTACCTGTAAGTCTGTTTGTTGAAAAGTGCAATGGCTGACACATGCTCCTGGGTGGGGGAGGCCTGTATCCTGCTCAGCTGTGGGACAGGGGGCATGGTGGGAGTGGTAGTGCAGGCCTCCCTCCCCATATAGGCCTCCTAAGCAAGATGGCTAGCAACCTGTGGTGTGAGGGTGGACAGTGTAATGGTGTTTTGGTATTGAAAGGAAGTACTTCTCAGTGTGTTGTTTGGCATTTGTTTGTACTTACAAGCCTCCGCTCCCCCGGCTACTCCTGTGAGACTCTCAGGAAGCAGTATGGCAAGCACCTTCTCCTCCCGTGGTGTGAATGTTTTCTGTGGGATGGGAGGGCTACTGCCAGTCATGTTCGCCAGCGTCCAGTTCTTACTCCTCCTCACTTTGACAACCCTCTTGAGATCATGCCACCGCTTCATGATCTCCTTCTTGGATCTTGGGGTGGTCCCTACTGCATTCACCCTTTGGATTATCCTTTCCAACATTTGTGTCCTTGTGGCTAATGGTGTCTGTTGGACCAGGCTACCAAACAGTTGTGGCTCAACTCTCACAATCTCATTGACCATGACTGTCAACTTACTCTCGGTGAATTTAGGCATTTTTTGTGTTGTCATGGTGTCTGGTGGTTGAGGTGTTTGTGGGTGCAGAGGTGTGGGTGCAGGGGTATGGTGTTGAGGTGTGAGATGTGTTGTGTGCTGGGGGATTATTTGTGCTCGTGTAAAGGTGGTGGTGATGGTGGTGGCGGATGTGTGTGTGTGCTGTGCTCTTTTGCCTCTCCTGTTAGATGTGGGGTATGGCCTTCTATTCTGGAGTGTTGCAAAGGATTGTGGTTAGTGAAGGGGGTGGCTTTATACTCAGCTGTGTGGATGTGTGTCCAAGTGGATTTTGGGTGTCAGGTGTGTTGTGGGAGTTGTCCTTGTTTTTTTTTTATTTTTGCTTTATTTGTTTCATTTGTATGTGTGTTATGTATTTGGGGAATAGAACAATAATAATGGTTCTGTCGGACTGAAATACACAGTAATATAGTATTTCCTGGTTTGTTACTCACAACATCCGTCCCTATAAGGGTACAACGATAGCGGTACCTATACCTATATGAAACAGAACACACTGACCACACTGACCACAATGAAGATTAGAGTAAAGTTTTAGTCATATACTTTTATATTCTCTGAATTGTATTAAAACATTGATTATAGCTGTCCAGACAAACACAAAACATATAATCCGCATACATTTTGAGTAGGACACATATACATTTAAAACAACATACAAAATTGTCAAGTCACAAAATTATTAGTAGCATCAACTATAAGAGCAATAATCCACTAGGCATATCAATCAATTCTTGGTTCCTAGTAGATTTTATAAAGTTGATTTCACGATAAAGAAAATGCGTCGACGTTTCGACCCTGGGGGGCGATGTGCTGGTTGTGCACATCAGGGGCGGGTCTTCATCAGGACTGTACGGTTGTGGGACAACCTTTTCTGGACCTCTGCTTCTCTTGGGTACCTGGTCCTATATACGTAGTATTGGTGATCAGCCGACTCAGCCAATATCGGAATAATTCTTAGATCTCTGTATTGATTATTCATACAGCGTTGACACGATTGGTAAGGCATTGTGTCCGTGATATGTAAAACAGGTGTCACGGTCTAACTCCTTCCTTCTGAAAACCGGATCTGTTTTACATATCACGGACACAACGCCTTACCGATCATGTCAACGCTGTATAAATAATCAATACAGAGATCTAAGAATTATTCCGATATTGGCTGAGTCGGCTGATCACCAATACTACGTATATAGGACCAGGTACCCAAGAGAAGCCGAGGTCCCGAAAAGGCTGTCCCACAACCGTACAGTCCTGATGAAGACCCGCCCCTGATGCGCACAACCAGCACATCGCCCCCCAGGGTCGAAACGTCGACGCATTTTCTTTATCGTGAAATCAACTTTATAAAATCTACTAGGAACCAAGAATTGATTGATATGCCTAGTGGATTGTTGCTCTTATAGTTGATGCTACTAATAATTTCGTGATTTGACAATTTTGTATGTTGTTTTAAATGTATATGAGTCCTACTCAAAATGTATGCGGTATATATGTTTTGTGTTTGTCTGGACAGCTATAATCAATGTTTTAATACAATTCAGAGAAGATAAAAGTATATGACTAAAACTTTACTCTAATCTTCATTGTGGTCAGTGTGGTCAGTGTGTTCTGTTTCATATTGGTATAGGTACCGCTATCGTTGTACCCTTATAGGGACGGATGTTGTGAGTAACAAACCAGGAAATACTATATTACTGTGTATTTCAGCCTGACAGAACCATTATTATTGTTCTATTACCCACCCAGGTTCTGAGAGTTACAGGGTCACCCCATTACATGTAATTATGTATTTGGGGGGCATGGCTGATTTTATTTGTGCACTGTTTGGCATCACTGCGGTGTTTTGGCATCGTCCGCCATGTTTTTCATGTCCTGTCCGCTGCGGTGTCTATGCTGCAGCTCTTCCGCTATTTTTCCCATTCACTCCTGTGTGCGAACACAGCGGTCGGTAACAGCGGTTCCGACCGCGACACCCTCGGGGTTATCTTAATTTCCCGTGCGGTGTGTCCGCTGTCCCTGCGGCGGGTTGTTGCTTTTCCGCAGCTTTTCCGACCACGGCGGTCTGTTTTTGGCCATCACCGCCCGCGTCGGACGGCTTTGCTTGGCCTGCTACCGCTGCAGTCGGTCTTTAGTGGCGGTTGATCCTAATGTGGCTGCCGGTGCTGGCGGCCGGTTGGTTTCCGCCTCCATGGCGGTCGGAGTGGTTTTCCGCCCACCATCCTAATGACCCCCATGGTTCGGAGCCCTCCCGGCCAAAATCCGAATCAGCCCCAGTGTGCTTTTAGGCACTATTTTCCACTTTATTCATTGAAAATTCATAACTCATGTTCTACTGATTAGATTTTTGTTGCTTTGCTCTTTGTTTTATTTATTTAATTAAGCTCTATTTTTCAACTTGTTGTGGGTTCTTTTTATGTAGTGTTTTCACTGTTTTACTGTTTTAAGTATTGCACAAATATTTTTCACATCTCCTCTAAGTTAAGCCTGATTCCTCTGTGCCAAGCTAAGAGGCAGGTTTGTGCACACGTTAATTTGGGGTTTACTTTTGCCTTACCCTGACAAGGATTTTGGTTGCTGCTTGACCAGGGCTCACACACCGGACAACCAGTAACCCAATTTCTAACAATTAGTGACACAGGCATTGTAGATGAGGAGAGGGGGCTAAATGAAGAGGGGGTCATGGAGAGGGCCTTATGGTTGATATTGGGACCAATAGTTACTTAAGTGTCAACCTCTAAAGATTAAAATCTCGTGGTAATTAATTTTGGGTCCCTCTGTGTATTATCCTGTTTGCACTCACAAAAAAATAAAAAATCTTTATAACCTATTTTGTATTATTTTGTTTTATGCTTTGGGGGGACCTGAACACTTTTTTTATTCTCCCTTACCTTTTTAACGTAACTTTTAACATACCCCAACTCTACTAACCAGTCCTAATGTTTTATTTGGATTTCATTTCCTTGACAATGTTTTTTTTTTCTCTGATGTGTTTGCCAAACTAAATCACATAGCTTCCATGGGGCGGGGTGGACACAGAAACATGTCAACATATGTGCTTGTGCACTATGCACACGTAATCATGTGATAGTTTTATCAGTTGCTTCTTGGAGGTTCAGCCAAAGCGGTATCCAGGGTAAATGATACTTAACACTTGCTGCTGGAGGAATGCAGGTCTGAGACTCTGCCTCTAAACAATGTAACTTATGCCTACATGCTGTTTCACATTTCTTCATTCCATCATTTTACCTCTTCTTTATCAACAGCACAGCACACAACCCCACACCCAGTGCCATCACCACTGTTTGTGTATGTAAGTTTTCTGAAAACTATTGCATTGGAAAAGGCATAATGTTCGGTGCATAATTTGCAATTCGACATTTTCAGAATTCTTTATTCTTTAGTACCATGTGTTTCTTATTCAGTGGCAAAATGTAGTTTGGGGCAGAATTTAAACAGTATATGGTCTGCAAACAAACCAACAAAAGTTAATAAACGTTTTGAGAGTTGCGAGGTTCTTCTGAAATTCAAGAGCATTGCCTCAAGGGTGATATTATTCATACCTTAAGGTGGGTATGAGGCTCTCATTATGACTTTAGGTGAACCATGACAGTTGCACTCCCTGGAGCACCCTAACTTGAAAACCACATTAATGTCTTCCAAAATTGTAAAACGTATTATAGTAATAATAAATAGTGTGTCGAATTGCCTGAGATGATGAGGCTGGAAAGAAACTCCTCATCATATTCAAACTTTTACTAAAATGATTTATCTGCCTTTGTAAAAAATAAAATATGGCTTGAGACCACTACATTACAGGTAAGTATTGCCATGGGGAGCTGCAGCTTCTGAAGTTATTATACATTTATGGCTTTACATTGTCTACTTTTCTTACAAAATGCAATTTAAAAAAAAAGACTCCAACTGCAATAATCCCTAAAGTAATTACATTGAAACTGTGGTTCAGCATGCACGTTATCCCTGTGATCCCAGCGATGCAATAGTTACTTCTAAGACCTTGTATTTTCTCAACTCTAATATGAAATTCTATTCATCATCTGGCCTTGGTACACCAAGGAAGAGACATTATATTAGCAAGCTGTAATGCAAACACATTGGTGTCATAAAACCTCCCTCTTCTCAGGTTGTTCATCATTTGAAAACTAATTAAACAACACTTGATACCAACTATGAATGCAGAGGGAACCTCCTTGCTTTGATCGGGGTTTAATTTGAAACGTAGTCACTTCTCTTTTTAAGGGGCATGAAAATGCTGGATCGTATTTAGAGAACTGTGAAAAATGATGAAAGATGTTGTAAAGAGGTTACAATCCTAACCAATTTTACAATTCGCCAACTCTTCATGTCTCGGTTTGCACGATAAAATATCCATTCACACTTAATATATAGATAGATGTGAAAATGCATGCTATCATAGTTGACGAAACAGCACTTATGATAATACAATATCCAATGGCACCTGGAAATTTTGCGATAAATACACGATTGCATGCAGCTACAATGATAACACTAAAATTATCACTGCAAAGAACACAGAAATTGAGCATGGTGATAGCCTGAGTGTATATACCAGAATCAAGTCAAACTCGAGGTACACTGCCATAAACTCGAGTGAAAGTACTTCGTTGCTCTCTTGCTCTTTCGCCACTTTGTGCTATAAAAGCCATTCATTCATGAACACTTCCAAACCTATAGATGCCAGGGTAGCCAAAATTGTGGTTCTGCATGAATTAAAACATACTACTAACATGGCTGCAGGAAACAGGAGCATCATCAACAACTTTCATTTGATAACAGGAGGAGAAGTGGCAAGAAGTGACGCTGGTCCTTGATCCACTAAGGGGTGCCCTGGCCTCCTGCTAAACTGCCCCTCAGCCACCTTTGATCCTTCCATGTTGTTTTTATTTGTAAACAGCAGTCCGCAGGTTTTGGAATGGGACAGAAAATAGGCCGGGGGTTAAAATAAAAGGGGCCCCCATTAGCAAATCAGATAGCTAAAAAACTGGTACACCGCTAAAAATTGGGCCATTTTGAACTTGCAAAGATACTGCATAGAGGTGTACGTATGTGGGAAGTAGGGTATGTGTACTTGCTGCAGGCGATGCTTGTGGTAATTTCACAAACATCAACAATAAAAACTGCTCCAAAGACAACCAAATAGTACCACAAACAGACATTTCAGACATGCCCATCAGGCACTGCCTGATTGCCCTATAGGTCAGTCCGATCCGAGATGTCCGTTGCCCACTCCTGTGTTTTACGAATGTCTGTCTCAGTGAGGGGGTTCATATCCACATACTTTGAAGTACTGTCCCTTCAGGTTTTGTCACACCTCTAGCTGATGATTCCCACTGCCCTCCCTCAGGTGGATGTACGACGGAACAACCATGCCTTTACCATGCATGCCTTTATCACTCATTCTTTACAATGTATATACTGTAACCATGCCGGCCTTTACCATGTATACCTTTTCCACAAACATGCATAGGATTACATTAAATTAACTATTACCACACATGCTTTTACTACACATAACCTTACCACACAAACATTACCACTCTTTATGTAAAAGGTAAAAATTATAATTAAATGTAAAAAAAATAATTTTATAGATTTATCCAAATGTATTTCAATATACAGAAAAATATTTTAGTTTCATAGAAAGTACTGTTCCACATCACATATGTTTGCAACCGAAAACAATACAATGAAAACCAATAAAGAACATCAAAACAGAATGCACTATTTTCTCATTCTACTCTATGTGTCTCTCTCTCCCCAACCAAGATGATTGACAAAGTCTCTGAAAAAGTTCAAACGCATATCAAATTACACCTACAATATAATTATACTTTTAGTCACGTATTTCTTCACCCAAAAACACAGACTATAACAATTATCTTACTGAAAATTGTAGTTAAACCTTACTGAAGATATAAAAACAGGCTTCCACAATTTTTTGATCTGTGGCACACTGCCATTTAAAGTGACCACACTCACAGGAGAAAGTAGGACTACTACAGAGACACTTTTCAAAACACTGTCATCTAGCTGTCACAGCGTTAGAACAGGTTAAAGGACAAATACATATTGAACCTAAAGATTTTTAATAATATGTTTTTTTACATTTTCAGAATTTAGTAGCTACAGAGTGTACCCCTGTAGGTATACATTTCGATTTTTCAATGTGTAGAAAGCTGTTATAACTGTAACTGAAACAAAAATCAGAAATTACATTTGGAATAGGAAAAAGAAAACTTGCAATGTAATTAAAACAATTTTCTATTATTTTTTAACAAACAAAATGTATTCAAAGAACCCATACAGTAACTGTAACTGCTTTTCTCACTCCAATACGTTTTACCTCAGGGAAGGGGCTGGACAGTGACTGGGGGGCAGATTTACTATTCTAACTGTGCCAAGTACTTACCTCAGGGGCAGTGCTGTACAGTGGCTTGGGACAGATTTACAATTCTAACTTCACCAAGTACTTACTAAAGGGAAGTTATTGGAGAGTGGCTGGGGTTTAATTTTAATGTGTTTCCAACAAGCATAAAACATAAATAAATAATTTTAGAAACAAAACTGAAATAAACATCTTTAATCTCATATTAACATTCCATTGATACATATGTTTCCCTAATTTAGTTGAAAACAACTCCACAATACAAAAAACAGAATGCTACAATGTCACAGTTAATAATAATTGCAAAATTAAATAGCTTAGTTTAACATAAATATTTAATCCCACAGGAACTGATTAAACAAAACAATTTCTAGCAGCACAATAAGAAAATATGTTTTCTACCCAATACAATGTTAAAAATTAAACATTGTTTCATCTTTAACTCATAACAGAAACTGGATGAACCAATTCAACTGGAAGAATCAAAATCACAAATCAAAGTGAAAAAAGAACTCCAACAGAACAGACAAAATCTTCATTTCAAAAAATGTATTTTTTTCCATAAAAAACAACTTGAAAACTCTTCTCTGTAAAGAACATGATTTTTTTTTCTTTCCCAGCAAATAAACATTTGAATCCAAGCAGTTTTTGAAACTAATAAACATTGTTTTTACAACCATAGGTGTAGCAAAGGTTCGGGACAACTAAAGATGAACCTTTACAAAACATTATTCTAAATTGAGTTGCATATGTGCTGCCACATCAAGAAAAATAACTTTTGAAATACAATGGTTATCTTTATTGTAAGGAGAGATTAACTCCTCCAAATGCAAAGGCAGAGCAGTTACCCTTAGTAATATGGATGAAAGAATCACTGAACATAATCTGTTACACCTCAGGCTTCTTGCGTCTGGTCCCTATATTCGATATAGCACTGCCTCTCCCATGATGCATTGGGTGAGAGATAAGGTTGTGTGCTATCCCAGGCTGCACCTAGGAAGTAGTCACTGCCTTATAAGAAGACCGTCCCCACTCCCAGGTGCTTGGTAAACTTCCTCTGGAGTACCACGCCTTCCTTTTAGGTTCTCTTCCTGGTATTTGCCATGTGCATCCTGGAATCCCCCTGCTTCCCGCAATCTGTGGTGCGAGTTGTCTTTCTTGCTAATGTGCTCGTTTCCAGTTTATCAAGCTCAGCGCGAGGACGCGCTGCCTGAGCACTGTTTCATTCCTTAACAGGAGTTCGTAATAGAAGAATCTGCCTTTATTTCCCGCTCCCTGCCTGACTCATTGACTCTCAGCGCGAGGTCACACTGACTCTGTGGACCGTTTCAGTTCCTAAGGAGGAACGCAGCATGAGGACGCGCTGCCATCTTTGTGTTTACCCTGATTGTAGACGCACAAGGACGCACTGTCATTTCTGCTCGCCACTCAGCCTTATTCGAATTCCTAACGAAAGCACAAGGAAAAGCTATCACTAACTTTGTTAATATTGGGACAGTACTTAACTTCCACAAATCCATCTTAATAGTTGCTGCTACTTTGTTTCTATAACCTTGGCAGAGGTATGCCTCTCATTAAGTTCAATATTGACTAACGCTGACAAAAGCGAGACCAGTTCTTTGATTTTATTATTCCTGAAGATGTTATTATTCCCAAACTGCCAAGCCAAGCCTTCTCTGGACCGGCTGTAGTGCCAGAAACCGGTCCTAGAAAGCTTGTTTCCGGTCAAGGGAAGGCATGGCTTGGCAGTTTGAGCTGGACTCTTCCCACGAGGCACAGGGTCAGACTGATTTGCATATGGCCATGTCTGAACTGGGGTGGCAGAGTGGGCTAAAGAACGGTGATGGATTAAACCCAGGTCTGTTGACTGGGTGTGAGTGTTTGATTGGTTCAGATGCTCCGTCCATCACCACCCCCTTTTGTACCGCTTTGTTCGCCATAAGTTGGCAGGGTATGCTCAGACATGAGTCCCTTGCTCAGTTTGCCACTGGATTCAAGCAAGCCTGGCTGAAGACGGCTGTAATGCCAGAAACCGGTACTAGGAAGCTAGTTTCCGGTCCAGGGAAGGCATGGCTTGGCAGTTCGGGCTGGACTGTTCCCATGAGGCACAGGGTCAAACTGATTTGCATATGGCCATGTCTGAACTGGGGTGGCAGAGTGGGCTAAAGAACGGTGATGGATCAAACCCAGATCTGTTGACTAGGTGTGAGTGTTTGATTGGTTTAGATGCTCCGTCCATCACCACCCCCTTTTGTACAGCGTAGTTAATTTACAGACAGAGCTTAGAGTTTTACAAGGGGAAAATCAATAATTAGTAACAGAATTAGACCTATTAAAGACACAGAAGCAACTAGAGGCCAAAGTGACAGACAGCACCCCTAAGTGTAAGGAAGCTACATACAGCCCGCTCTTTTCCAAGTGCCTTCCTCCTCTTTTACCCCTACTCCTCCTATAACTGCCTCTTCTCCAGTGAATGTGACTGTCGTAACCCCTCTGTAAACAACCTTGGCGATGCCAGAGAGGTTCACTGAGGATAGTAACAAATATGGGGTGTTTCTGAACCAGTGTCATCTACAATTCTTGTGCAGAGCCCCTTCTTTCCCGGACGATGCCACCAAGGTAGCCTTTATAATATCCTATTTGAGTGGCAACGCAGTTCTATGGCTGTGCCTCTAGTAGAAAACGACGATCCAATTTTGTACAACCTGTCACCGTTTAAAGATAGGATGAGGAGTCTATTCACATGTCGCTTATACAAGCAGGCTAGTGATAACACATTATTAGGACTTAAACAGGGTTCAAAAGATCTGATAACCTACATTATCTCTTTTAATCAGCTGGTTACAGAGACTCAATGGCCTGAAGAAAAGAGAACTACATTGTTCTACAGGGGTTTGCGGGTCCGAGTTGAAAGACATCTTATCTCAAGTAGTTGATCCTTCTGAGGCCTGCCCATCTTTCATTGATTTAGTAGTCAAATTAGATCATTGTTTAAATGAAAGGAAAGGAGAAAAGACCAAATGGGAGCACTCCCGCCTCATTTTAGCTCAGAGTAGAAGAAAGAGGTGAAAGATGCTAGTGAAACTATGCAGATAGGTGGTGTAAGAGGGCCCTTATCTAGTGAAGAACCCGTGAAAATCGCAGACGGCTTAACCCCTGCCTTTATTGCGGCAAAGGAGGTCATTATGCCAAAGACTGTCCCGTCAAACCAAAGGTGGTCTTGAAAGCCACTGCAGTAAGAAGTGGGGCTGCTGTCCACTTGAAAAACTAAGAGACTTGGAGGACACGGAGGTCGATCTTCCAAGTCCTTCTTTCCTACAGATCTCACAATTTTTAGCTAACACCATAGCTCCTGTGCCTAAACATTTTACCATAACCGTTGCACTTATCCTGCCAACTCAACATAGAAAGACTATGTCCATATTATTGGATTCTGGTGCGACAGGCAATTTTCTAGATATATCCTTAGCTAAAGCAATGTGTATAAAGTTCATTACAAAACCCTAACCTGAAAAGGTACGAGCGGTTGATGGAACGTTATTATTATTAGGCTTGTTAACTTTCCATTTGCCTGACCTTCTTATTCTATGTGATAAGGGTAATTCAGAGATCATCCAGTTCGATTTTATCAACATTCCGAATGTTGGTGCCATTCTAGGAGTGCCTTGGCCTCATATTGACTGGGTTTTTAGGAAAGTGACTTTAAGGTCACACTATTGCATGTTGCATTGTTATCAGGAAACCTCTCATTGGCAAACCCTTATAAGTTGCACCCTAGCAACAAACATTCCCTCCACATTATCGGCAGAATACAAAGAATACGCTGACTTTCTTGACGAAGTAAAAGCTGTGGCTTTAGCTCCACACAGATCCTATGATTGCAGATCAATTTGATACCCGGTGCGGATGTACCTGTCAGTAGGGTATATGCCCTCACTGAACCTGAGACTAAGTACCTATATCAATGCCAAGACATGCTGAAGAAAGGGTTTATACGTCACTTAATTTCTCCTGTCTCATCCCCTATCTTCTTTATCCCTAAATGAGAAGGGGGCTTGAGAGCTTGCCTGGACCATTGTACTTTTAACAAAGTTACGATAAAAAACAAGTACCCACTTTCGCTCATCTCCAATCTCCTGGACCAGGTGCGCAAAGCCAAGATATTTACTAAACTCGATCTTAGGGGAGCTTACCACTTGATTCGAGTCAGAGAAGGAGATGAGTGGAAGATGGCTTTCCGCACTAAATTTGGGCTGTACGAGTATTGCGTGATGCTTGTTGGCTTGTGCAATGCTCTGGCAACCTTTCAATTCTTTTCAATTAAATCCTGAATATTTATTTGGACTTATTCATGATCGTCTACATCAACGATATACTGATTTACTCCCAAACAGAACAGGAGCATGTGAAACATGTTAAGTTAATACTCCGACGTCTGCAAGATAATCATCTCTTCGTAAAGCTAGTCAAATGTCTCTTCCATTCCACAAAAGTTGATTTCCTAGGTTTTGTCATCTCCGACCTCATTACCCCTATTACACGCCTCCTTAAGAAAGGAGTGGTATTTGATGGGGACGATGCAGCAGAACAAGCATTTAAAGCATTTAAGGATAGGTGCTGATGAAACACAGCCCTATTATGCTGAAGCTGATGCATCTCAGTATACAGTGGGTGGGGTTTACTCACAACGAGATCAGAAAACAGGGACCCTCCATCTGGTGGCTTACTTTTCTGAGAACCTTTCTCCAGCTGAGCAAAACTACACCATTGGCCATAAAACTAGCCTTCCAGGAATGGCGGCATTACCTTCTCGGTTCCTTACATGTTATTACCACCTGGGAAAAGACCATAAACATGTGATGGACACTCCCATGCCCATTATTCCAGAAAGTAAGATACTAGCTGTAGGGGAGTTGCAAAAGAATGAGTCTGAGTCCTTTTCTGAGAAATTAACTCTTGCTTATGATAATCGTAATCCTGAGGAATGGTTGACAGACCCTTTGATCACAATAGTAAACTTCCTGTACTACCACGACAAATGCCTGTACTTACCCTCAAAGGACCTTCCGGTTCTGATTATACAATCGTGCAATACGTTACCTTTGGCAGGACATCGTGGAGCAGACAAGACCCTACAAACCTGTATGAGATGGTTCTGGTGGAAAGGGATTAACCAAGGCATTTGTAACTTTGGCCTGACCTACTTGTGCACGACAAAAATTCCTACACTGTGTGCCTGCAGATTTATTACGCCCTTTATCCATCCTTCACATCCCCTGGTTTTCCATTAGTATGGATTTCATCACTGAACTGCCTGTTCTTTGGGGCTTTACCACGATATTGGTTGTGGTGGACATGCTATCTAAAATGGCTCATTTTATACCCCTTAAAAAACTGCCAAGAGTTAAGGAACTAACAGAAGTGTTTATTGAACAAATAGTGCGGCCACATGGCTTACACTCAGTAATTGTTTCAGATAAGGACTCACAGTTCGTGTCCAAATTCTGGCAAGGTATATGCAAAGCCCTACACATAGATCACCGCCTCTCCTCCGCTTACCATCCCCAAACAGATGGCCAAATGGAAAGACCAATCAGTACTTAGAACAGTACCTAATATGTTTATTAAGTACAATCACTAGCAATTGGGTTCAAGCTCTCCCTTTGGCGGAGTTAGCTTACAATACCTCCACACATTCAGCCTCCAAGATTTCTCCTTTTTTCTTTACCAATGGTTATCACCCTAAATTCTTACCACTTTATCCGCCCTCCTCTTCTTCCGAGATACCTGCAGTCACAGAACACCACATGCAGCTCATGTCAATATACAACCAGGCTAGGCGCAAATTTCAAGAAGCTAAAGAATACATGAAAACTCAAGTCCGACCCCTAACTACTCAGTGAGAGACCAAGTATGGTTAGCCACCAAAAACCTTCATCTATCAGGACCCAGAAAGCTACAACCCAGGTACATAGGGCCCTTTAAGATCCTACACCTCTTTAACCCCGTAGGAGTAAAACTAGATCTGCCCCCAGTAATACAAGTGCATCCCGTCTTTCACACCTCCTTACTTAAAAGGTATGAGCCCCCTGCATGTCCTGAGCTTCCAACTCCTCCCATCAATATAGAAGGAGAACTGGGATATGAGGTCAGACGTATCATTGATTCACGGAGGCATCGGGGTAAATCACAAGACCTGATACATTGGGTGGGATATGCACCTGAAGATAGGTCTTGGGAACCTGCTGAGCATGTACATTCCCCCTTGTTAATACAGAGGTTTCATGTGTTACATCCTGACAAACCACAAACTGTTGGAATACACTTGGGGGAGAACTGTTACACCTCAGGCTTACTGCATCTGGTCCCTATATTCGACACCCCAGTACAAAATGTACTGGGTGGGAGATAGGGTTGTGTGCTATTCCAGACTTCACCAAGGAAGTAGTCACTGCCTTAGAGGAAGACTGTCCCCACTCCCAGGTGCTTGGCTAACTTCCCCTGGAG
The DNA here is from genome assembly GCF_964263255.1 of Lissotriton vulgaris. Classification (NCBI taxonomy): domain Eukaryota; kingdom Metazoa; phylum Chordata; class Amphibia; order Caudata; family Salamandridae; genus Lissotriton; species Lissotriton vulgaris. Next base: position 162,428 of record NW_028250261.1, read on the forward strand.
TACCACACCTTCCTGTTCAGTTCCCTTCCTGGTATATGCCTTGTGCATCCTTGAATCCCCCTGCTTCCTGCTATCCATGGTGCGAGTTGTCTTTCTTGCTAATGTGCTCATTTCCAGTTTATCGAGCTAAGCGAGAGTACACGCTGCCTGAGCATTGTTTCATTCCTTAACGGGATAACGTGATTGCAGCAGCTGCCTTTACTTCCCTCTCCCTGCCTGACTCATCGACTCTCAGTACGAGGTCGTACTGACTATGTGGACCGTTTCAGTTCCTAAGGAGGGACACAGCGTGAGGACGCGCTGCCATGTTTGTGTTTACCCTGTTTGTAGACAGAGCGAGGACGTACTGTCATTTCTGGTCGCCTCTCAGCCTTATTCAAATTCCTGACAATAGCGTGAGGACGTACTATCACTAAGATTGCTCCCATCATCACATACTGCATTAACTTGGTGGTACATAACTATTAACAGCATGTGGAGGCACTGCTGGCATTTGTATTTTTATTTTCATTCCGCTGCTGCTGGAAACAGATTACAGAATTATTTTTTACTTTGTGCTTGAAGACTACTCAGAAACCTGAAGGATATTTAGAGCCCTCACGTTTTTGACTCCATCAGCAACACCCGTTGTTGAGTGTTTGAACTTTGTGTGAATATTGGGACAGTACTGAACTTCCACACATCCATCTTAACGGTTGCTCCTACTTTTTTTCTATCACCTTGGAAGATGTATGCCTCTCATTAGGTTCCACATTGCTTAACGATGCCTCTTGCTGACTAAAGCGAGACCAGTTCCTTGATTTTATTATTCCTGAAGATTGATCTCTCTGTGTCCTGGGACACTTCCTATATATGGTGAGATTGGGAGTGCACACAAACTGCCCTTGCTATTTTCAGCTATTAGTTTAAATTTAGCACACTGTAATCAATGGGAATAGTGATTAACCCTTTCGCTTGTTTTTCTTTTTTGGTTTGGTATTTTCAATGTAAGACTGCAGTGTTGGGGACAAGCCTTCCCGGTTCTCCCTGCTCCCTTTGGTCGACCCCTTGAACTTCTTCCTGGTGGTCCGGAAGTGTCTCTTCATGCCTTTGGGGCATTATTCAGTATTTGGTTGTTTGTTTATTGGCTAGAGCTGGTTATACCTCCTGGGAGAGTTGGGGCTCTCTCTTTGCTCTTGAGGATCTCAGGTTTATAGGCAAAACAGGTCGGAATCCCGACATAACAACTCTGCCTCTGCAAAGGAGAATGAGGTTGGCCAAAATGTTCAGCATATTAAAACTCTAACTGCCAACTTCAATGAACCCTGCGGCTCCGTTTTTAGGGAGGTATCCCAGAACATACCCATGAATGTTGTGAGTAGTATACCTACAATGCACAATTCTAGAATAATGATACAACAAAAAAAAACAGGTTGTAATCCCACAAGAGCAACCCACAGAACCTACTCAGGTAATACCATTCCTCCTGAACTTTCTAAAACATTCAGCCAACAACCTTTTCTACTATATGATATTGAAAACCTCTCACACATATAAGAATTTCAGTAGCATTCATTATAGAGTTATGCTTGGAAATGGGGATATTTGGATGATGGATGGAATTTTTAAATCAGCACCCCATCCATTTGCACAAATGTATACCATTCATGCAAATATAAATAACACTACCATCCTTTTAATTTATAGCTTACTGCCTGACAAACATTCCCCAACATGTTCTGATTTTTATCAATTAATAAAGCCTACAAAAATTAACAAAATCCCCAGGAAAATAATTATTGACTTCGAATTACAAATGATAAACACTATTAATAAATTTCACCCAGATACCCAAATTCAAGGATGCTTTTTTCACTTTTCCTAGGTATGTTTGACAAAATGTTAAAAAATACATCCTTAGTTGAGGAATACATGACAAGCAGTAAGCTACAATATGGACTTAAGAAACTGAGGGCCAGATTTACCAGTTTGTCACGCAGCACAGTGCCACAGCCGCCAATGCTGCTCTGCTCCGCTCTGCTGAGAAGAAGCATGCCATATTTACAGAAATATGGTGCTCTCCTCGCTTCTCCTTAATGCCTGAACAGAAATGTGTGGCCGTGCACCACATACACACCTTTGCACCATAGTGTAAGGGTGTCTCTGTGAGTCTAGCATAGATTTTGTACTGGAAAGAAACACTTCCAGTACAAAATACTATGCTAAGACTAATTATGAACATGTTCCCACTTTGTATGTGTATTGAGTTGGAAATGTTAACTTACACAAATATCGAGTTGGAAATATTAAGATTCAGAAATATCAACAGCAAGAATATTGTGATCAAGAATATCGAATGTAAGGTAAGAAATATCGTTATTAAAAATATAGAAGTCATTAATAGCGTTATGTATTTTAGATTATATTTCAAATGCATGTGATTTATGTTTTTTGTATAAGTATTTTTAATGTTTTTTAATATATGTATTATATTTTTAGTAATCATGAATTTTATTTTAATAACATTTTGCATGTTTTAGTTCTATAGCAGGTTGTCGGATTATTGGAGAATAGGGTGTGAAGTAATTTAAATATAATACATTAATGAATATTTTGTATTTATTTAATTTAGATTTTATTGATTTAATTGTGGGAAGTAATTCATTTGTAATTAATAATTAATTAATATCAATTCATTCATTGATAATTAATTGGTGCCGGTTGTGGGGTTTATAGGGGTAAAGGTTGAGAAGTAATTTATTTTTGATTAATCAATAATTAGTTGTTAATTCATATCAACTAATTAATTGATAATTAATTATGGTAAGTGTAATTTTTTTAGGTGCGGGTTGTAGGGTGTATAGGGGTAAAGGGGGAGAAGTTATTTATTTTTGATTAATCAATAATTAGTTGTTAATTTATTATAATTAATTGATTGAAGATTAATTATGGAAATGGTGTTATTAATTTTAGGGGTTGGTTGTGGGGTTTATAGGGGTAAAGGGTGGGAAGTAATTTATGTTTAATTACTATTAATTAGTTGGTAATGTATATTAACTAATTAATTAATAATTAATTATGGTAATTGTGTGATTTCTTTAGGTGTGTGATGTGGGATTTATGGGGTAAAGAGTGGGAAGTAATTTATGTTTCATTATTTAATAATTAGTTGTTAATTATTATTACTTCATTAATTGAACATTAATTATGGAATGTGTGTAATTAATTTTAATTGTGGGTTGTGGGGATTATGGGGTAAAGGGTGGGAAGTAATTTTTGTTTAATTAATTAAAAGATTTGTTGATCACTAATATTAAATAATTAATTTATATTTAATTAGGGTATTTGTATTTTTTTGTGTGTGGGAGTTATTGTTATAGGGGTATAGTGTGAGGAGTAAATTAATTTCACTTACTTTATAATTAGGTGTTCTATACTATTAGTTTTTTAATTGAAAAAACATTTTAATTGTGTAAATAATTTTTCTATAGTTTAATTTTAACTGTGGTTTGTGGGGATTATAGGGGTAAAGTGTAGGAAGTTAAATCATTTTTTATGAGTTTTTTCTTATTAATAATATTTCTTTAATTGGCAATTAATTATGTTAGTTGAGGAAGTACATTTTATTTTTAACTGCCTTACCCGTCGCGCATTGCTGCGATCTCAGAAGAAAATACATTTATAGAAACTTGTTATGATAACATTTAATGTACATTTTGTCATTTTTATTGAAACTTATTCATTTTAATATGGAAAACATTTTAAAGTGTTGTTTTAATTCTGTTTATTTATTCGAGTGCTTGTGGATACACGGTATTTTTTTGTTTTTCCGTCTGGTGCGTACACAAATAAATCAGAAGGTTTTCCGACGCGTGAGCTGGCCACATACAGTTGTCCATGTGAGAAACACTGATTCTCCAAATATAGACCACACACTTGCAGCAATTGTCCTTTGTTGATGGTCATTGCAAAAGCGAGTCGCACCGGAAACTGTAAACGTTCAGTATTTGAAAGATTATGAGGGCCCTGGGGGGCCGGGGGGCCGATATTTAACACATTTTTCTTTTATTTATTTTTGCCAGAAACCTTCGCAGGAGTGTACTCAACAATGTTTAACAATTTTTTTTATTTATTTTAATTTATTTTTTATTTTTGCCAGAAACCTTCGCGGGAGTGTACTCAACAACTTCACAAAGTTTCATGGTGATCGGACGAATAGTGTAGTAATGCATAAAGGACAAACAGACATACTTTCGTTTTTATATATATAGATTTAGATGTGTGTTGTGAATTGTGTGGTGTTATGGGGAAGGAAACAGGAACAGTACATTTATGTAATAATTAATGGTTTTGTTTCTAAATAACTTTTAATAAAAAATATCTGTTTAGAAATTGTTCTTTATTTTATTTAATATAATATTTGTAGGTATTTGTTATATATAAATTGTAATATTGTTTTTAATTATTTTTAATATTAAATATATTTGTATTTGAATTTGTTAAATATTGATATACTTTTTATTTATTTTGTTTTTTCAATATTTTTATTGTATATAAAATTTTGTTTGTTTTTAATTTTGAACTGACTCGAGTGAGAATATTAATTGTTACTCCTCTGAAATCCAGCACTTTCCCTACTGTTGCACTCACTGGAGTGGGAATAGTAATTTATATCTCTCCGCTATCCAACACTTTTCCTACTGTTGCACTCACTGGAGTGGGAATCGATATATACACATATATATATCAAAGCTCCATAGTTTCAACCAGTTGGAGACGCACTCTGACATCCACTGCAGCAACCTTCATGAGGTAAAAGCCGGTTCGGAGAGCAGATCCAGTTTACAGCATGCCTGTCGATTCATGCCGGACCCGTTTCATGCTCATTGCACTCTTCAGCGGCGCAACTGTCATTTTGGCATAGAGGCCACACCTCCCACATAAAAATATGAGCCCTCCAATGGGTGACTCAAATGAGTTTGCGTTCGTTTGTGGGTCTTGTAGTGTGTGCTTTAGTTATGTGCCGCTGTCTGAGCTGTTTCGAACCCACCAATGGGCCTCCACTCACACATCCAGCTGGTCAATCCTCCATGGATGTCTCCATATATAGATATATATATATAGATATATATATATATATATATATATATATATATATATATATATATATATATATATATATATATATATATATATATATATATATATATATATATATATATATATATATATATCTATATATATATAAAGGCTCCAAGTTTGTCCACAAACGAGAGCGCACGCAGGCTGCAGCAAATCCCCTCAGACCTTCACCCACAGCGGGATGTCGCCGACGCGTTTCGGATAAATTCCTTTTTCACAGGCTGGTAACCACAGAACACAGCGTTTCATGCCACACCACTTTATTCAATTACAAGCCTCCTGATAGGCCGGTAAGCCGCTCCAATCAGCAACGTCCCAGGTCTTATGGGACATGTAGTGCGGTGATTCTACCCAGTTGGGTGCAGTGTTCTGTGGGTCCCCAATCAAGCCCACAGATGGGCCCCGGAGTGGGAAAGGTCTATATTCTCGGTGCTGCTGCCCCATATGTAGAGTTCGACAGGATGTCAATTTCAAAGGCCCGCTGCTCTTAGAAGCGGTGGTGCGCTCTCCAGGGCTGGACTGCCGTGTAAATACAAAGGCTCCAAGTTTGTCCACAAACGAGAGCGCACACAGGCTGCAGCAAATCCCCTCAGACCTTCACCCACAGCGGGATGTCGCAGACGCGTTTCGGATAAATTCCTTTTTCACAGGCTGGTAACCACAGAACACAGCGTTTCATGCCACACCACTATATTCAATTACAAGCCTCCTGATAGGCTGGTAAGCCGCTCCAATCAGCAACGTCCCAGGTCTTATGGGACATGTAGTGCGGTGATTCTACCCAGTTGGGTGCAGTGTTCTGTGGGTCCCCAATCAAGCCCACAGATGGGCCCCGGAGTGGGAAAGGTCTATATTCTCGGTGCTGCTGCCCCATATGCAGAGTTCGAGAGGATGTCAAGTTCAAAGGCCCGCTGCTCTTAGAAGCGGTGGTGCGCTCTCCACGGCTGGACTGCCGTGTAAATACAAAGGCTCCAAGTTTGTCCACAAACGAGAGCGCACGCAGGCTGCAGCAAATCCCCTCAGACCTTCACCCACAGTGGGATGTCGCCGATGTGTTTCGGATAAATTCCTTTTTCACAGGCTGGTAACCACAGAAAACAGCGTTTCATGCCACACCACTTTATTCAATTACAAGCCTCCTGATAGGCCGGTAAGCCGCTCCAATCAGCAACGTCCCAGGTCTTATGGGACATGTAGTGCGGTGATTCTACCCAGTTGGGTGCAGTGTTCTGTGGGTCCCCAATCAAGCCCACAGATGGGCCCCGGAGTGGGAAAGGTCTATATTCTCGGTGCTGCTGCCCCATATGCAGAGTTCGAGAGGATGTCAAGTTCAAAGGCCCGTTGCTCTTAGAAGCGGTGGTGCGCTCTCCACGGCTGGACTGCCGTGTAAATACAAAGGCTCCAAGTTTGTCCACAAACGAGAGCGCACGCAGGCTGCAGCAAATCCCCTCAGACCTTCACCCACAGTGGGATGTCGCCGATGTGTTTCGGATAAATTCCTTTTTCACAGGCTGGTAACCACAGAAAACAGCGTTTCATGCCACACCACTTTATTCAATTACAAGCCTCCTGATAGGCCGGTAAGCCGCTCCAATCAGCAACGTCCCAGGTCTTATGGGACATGTAGTGCGGTGATTCTACCCAGTTGGGTGCAGTGTTCTGTGGGTCCCCAATCAAGCCCACAGATGGGCCCCGGAGTGGGACAGGTCTATATTCTCGGTGCTGCTGCACCATATGCAGTTCGACAGGATGTCAAGTTCAAAGGCCCGCTGCTCTTAGAAGCGGTGGAGCGCTCTCCACGGCTGGACTGCCGTGTAAATACAAAGGCTCCAAGTTTGTCCACAAACGAGAGCGCACGCAGGCTGCAGCAAATCCCCTCAGACCTTCACCCACAGCGGGATGTCGCCGACGCGTTTCGGATAAATTCCTTTTTCACAGGCTGGTAACCACAGAACACAGCGTTTCATGCCACACCACTTTATTCAATTACAAGCCTCCTGATAGGCCGGTAAGCCGCTCCAATCAGCAACGTCCCAGGTCTTATGGGACATGTAGTGCGGTGATTCTACCCAGTTGGGTGCAGTGTTCTGTGGGTCCCCAATCAAGCCCACAGATGAGCCCCTGAGTGGGAAAGGTCTATATTCTCGGTGCTGCTGCCCCATATGCAGAGTTCGACAGGATGTCAAGTTCAAAGGCCCGCTGCTCTTAGAAGCGGTGGTGCGCTCTCCACGGCTGGACTGCCGTGTAAATACAAAGGCTCCAAGTTTGTCCACAAACGAGAGCGCACGCAGGCTGCAGGAAATCCCCTCAGACCTTCACCCACAGCGGGATGTCGCCAACGCGTTTCGGATAAATTCCTTTTTCACAGGCTGGTAACCACAGAACACAGCGTTTCATGCCACACCACTTTATTCAATTACAAGCCTCCTGATAGGCCGGTAAGCCGCTCCAATCAGCAACGTCCTAGGTCTTATGGGACATGTAGTGCGGTGATTCTACCCAGTTGGGTGCAGTGTTCTGTGGGTCCCCAATCAAGCCACAGATGGGACCCGGAGTGGGAAAGGTCTATATTCTCGGTGCTGCTGTCCCATATGCAGAGTTCGACAGGATGTCAAGTTTAAAGCCCGCTGCTCTTAGAAGCGGTGGTGCGCTCTCCACGGCTGGACTGCCGTGAAAATACAAAGGCTCCAAGTTTGTCCACAAACGAGAGAGCACGCAGGCTGCAGCAAATCCCCTCAGACCTTCACCCACAGCGGGTTGTCGCCGACGCGTTTCGGATAAATTCCTTTTTCACAGGCTGGTAACCACAGAACACAGCGTTTCATGCCACACCACTTTATTCAATTACAAGCCTCCTGATAGGCCGGTAAGCCGCTCCAATCAGCAACGTCCCAGGTCTTATGGGACATGTAGTGCGGTGATTCTACCCAGTTGGGTGCAGTGTTCTGTGGGTCCCCAATCAAGCCACAGATGGGACCCGGAGTGGGAAAGGTCTATATTCTCGGTGCTGCTGTCCCATATGCAGAGTTCGACAGGATGTCAAGTTCAAAGCCCGCTGCTCTTAGAAGCGGTGGTGCGCTCTCCACGGCTGGACTGCCGTGTAAATACAAAGGCTCCAAGTTTGTCCACAACCGAGAGAGCACGCAGGCTGCAGCAAATCCCCTGAGACCTTCACCCACAGCGGGATGTCGCCGACGCGTTTCGGATAAATTCCTTTTTCACAGGCTGGTAACCACAGAACACAGCATTTCATGCCACACCACTTTATTCAATTACAAGCCTCCTGATAGGCCGGTAAGCCGCTCCAATCAGCGACGTCCCAGGTCTTATGGGACATGTAGTGCGGTGATTCTACCCAGTTGGGTGCAGTGTTCTGTGGGTCCCCAATCAAGCCCACAGATGGGCCCCGGAGTGGGAAAGGTCTATATTCTCGGTGCTGCTGCCCCATATGCAGAGTTCGACAGGATGTCAAGTTCAAAGGCCCGCTGCTCTTAGAAGCGGTGGTGCGCTCTCCACGGCTGGACTGCCGTGTAAATACAAAGGCTCCAAGTTTGTCCACAAACGAGAGCGCACGCAGGCTGCAGCAAATCCCCTCAGACCTTCACCCACAGCGGGTTGTCGCCGACGCGTTTCGGATAAATTCCTTTTTCACAGGCTGGTAACCACAGAACACAGCGTTTCATGCCACACCACTTTATTCAATTACAAGCCTCCTGATAGGCCGGTAAGCCGCTCCAATCAGCAACGTCCCAGGTCTTATGGGACATGTAGTGCGGTGATTCTACCCAGTTGGGTGCAGTGTTCTGTGGGTCCCCAATCAAGCCCACAGATGGGCCCCGGAGTGGGACAGGTCTATATTCTCAGTGCTGCTGCCCTATATGCAGTTCGACAGGATGTCAAGTTCAAAGGCCCGCTGCTCTTAGAAGCAGTGGTGCGCTCTCCACGGCTGGACTGCCGTGTAAATACAAAGGCTCCAAGTTTGTCCACAAACGAGAGCGCACGCAGGCTGCAGCAAATCCCCTCCGACCTTCACCCACAGCGGGATGTCGCCGACGCGTTTCGGATAAATTCCTTTTTCACAGGCTGGTAACCACAGAACACAGCGTTTCATGCCACACCACTTTATTCAATTACAAGCCTCCTGATAGGCCGGTAAGCCGCTCCAATCAGCAACGTCCCAGGTCTTATGGGACATGTAGTGCGGTGATTCTACCCAGTTGGGTGCAGTGTTCTGTGGGTCCCCAATCAAGCCCACAGATGAGCCCCGGAGTGGGAAAGGTCTATATTCTCGGTGCTGCTGCCCCATATGCAGAGTTCGACAGGATGTCAAGTTCAAAGGCCCGCTGCTCTTAGAAGCGGTGGTGCGCTCTCCACGGCTGGACTGCCGTGTAAATACAAAGGCTCCAAGTTTGTCCACAAACGAGAGCGCACGCAGGCTGCAGCAAATCCCCTCAGACCTTCACCCACAGCGGGATGTCGCCGACGCGTTTCGGATAAATTCCTTTTTCACAGGCTGGTAACCACAGAACACAGCGTTTCATGCTACACCACTTTATTCAATTACAAGCCTCCTGATAGGCCGGTAAGCCGCTCCAATCAGCAACGTCCCAGGTCTTATGGGACATGTAGTGCGGTGATTCTATCCAGTTGGGTGCAGTGTTCTGTGGGTCCCCAATCAAGCCCACAGATGGGCCCCGGAGTGGGAAAGGTCTATATTCTCGGTGCTGCTGCAACATATGCAGAGTTCGAAAGGATGTCAAGTTCAAAGGCCCGCTGCTCTTAGAAGCGGTGGTGCGCTCTCCACGGCTGGACTGCCGTGTAAATACAAAGGCTCCAAGTTTGTCCACAAACGAGAGCGCACGCAGGCTGCAGCAAATCCCCTCAGACCTTCACCCACAGCAGGATGTCGCCGACGCGTTTCGGATAAATTCCTTTTTCACAGGCTGGTAACCACAGAACACAGCGTTTCATGCCACACCACTTTTTTCAATTACAAGCCTCCTGATAGGCCGGTAAGCCACTCCAATCAGCAACGTCCTAGGTCTTATGGGACATGTAGTGCGGTGATTCTACCCAGTTGGGTGCAGTGTTCTGTGGGTCCCCAATCAAGCCACAGATGGGACCCGGAGTGGGAAAGGTCTATATTCTCGGTGCTGCTGCCCCATATGCAGAGTTCGACAGGATGTCAAGTTCAAAGGCCCGCTGCTCTTAGAAGCGGTGGTGCGCTCTCCACGGCTGGACTGCCGTGTAAATACAAAGGCTCCAAGTTTGTCCACAAACGAGAGCGCACGCAGGCTGCAGCAAATCCCCTCAGACCTTCACCCACAGCGGGATGTCGCCGACGCGTTTCGGATAAATTCCTTTTTCACAGGCTGGTAACCACAGAACACAGCATTTCATGCCACACCACTTTATTCAATTACAAGCCTCCTGATAGGCCGGTAAGCCGCTCCAATCAGCAACGTCCCAGGTCTTATGGGACATGTAGTGCGGTGATTCTACCCAGTTGGGTGCAGTGTTCTGTGGGTCCCCAATCAAGCCCACAGATGGGCCCCGGAGTGGGAAAGGTCTATATTCTCGGTGCTGCTGCCCCATATGCAGAGTTCGACAGGATGTCAAGTTCAAAGGCCCGCTGCTCTTAGAAGCGGTGGTGCGCTCTCCACGGCTGGACTGCCGTGTAAATACAAAGGCTCCAAGTTTGTCCACAAACGAGAGTGCACGCAGGCTGCAGCAAATCCCCTCAGACCTTCACCCACAGCGGGTTGTCGCCGACGCGTTTCGGATAAATTCCTTTTTCACAGGCTGGTAACCACAGAACACAGCGTTTCATGCCACACCACTTTATTCAATTACAAGCCTCCTGATAGGCCGGTAAGCCGCTCCAATCAGCAACGTCCCAGGTCTTATGGGACATGTAGTGCGGTGATTCTACCCAGTTGGGTGCAGTGTTCTGTAGGTCCCCAATCAAGCCACAGATGGGCCCCGGAGTGGGAAAGGTCTATATTCTCGGTGCTGCTGCCCCATATGCAGAGTTCGACAGGATGTCAAGTTCAAAGGCCCGCTGCTCTTAGAAGCGGTGGTGTGCTCTCCATGGCTGGACTGCCGTGTAAATACAAAGGCTCCAAGTTTGTCCACAAACGAGAGCGCACGCAGGCTGCAGCAAATCCCCTCAGACCTTCACCCACAGCGGGATGTCGCCGACGCGTTTCGGATAAATTCCTTTTTCACAGGCTGGTAACCACAGAACACAGCGTTTCATGCCACACCACTTTATTCAATTACAAGCCTCCTGATAGGCCGGTAAGCCGCTCCAATCAGCAACGTCCCAGGTCTTATGGGACATGTAGTGCGGTGATTCTACCCAGTTGGGTGCTGTGTTCTGTGGGTCCCCAATCAAGCCCACAGATGGGCCCCGGAGTGGGAAAGGTCTATATTCTCGGTGCTGCTGTCCCATATGCAGAGTTCGACAGGATGTCAAGTTCAAAGCCCGCTGCTCTTAGAAGCGGTGGTGCGCTCTCCATGGCTGGACTGCCGTGTAAATACAAAGGCTCCAAGTTTGTCCACAAACGAGAGCGCACGCAGGCTGCAGCAAATCCGCTGAGACCTTCACCCACAGCGGGATGTCGCCGACGCGTTTCGGATAAATTCCTTTTTCACAGGCTGGTAACCACAGAACATAGCATTTCATGCCACACCACTTTATTCAATTACAAGCCTCCTGATAGGCCGGTAAGCCGCTCCAATCAGCAACGTCCCAGGTCTTATGGGACATGTAGTGCGGTGATTCTACCCAGTTGGGTGCAGTGTTCTGTGGGTCCCCAATCAAGCCCACAGATGGGCCCCGGAGTGGGAAAGGTCTATATTCTCGGTGCTGCTGCCCCATATGCAGAGTTCGACAGGATGTCAAGTTCAAAGGCCCGCTGCTCTTAGAAGCGGTGGTGCGCTCTCCACGGCTGGACTGCCGTGTAAACACAAAGGCTCCAAGTTTGTCCACAAACGAGAGTGCACGCAGGCTGCAGCAAATCCCCTCAGACCTTCACCCACAGCGGGTTGTCGCCGACGCGTTTCGGATAAATTCCTTTTTCACAGGCTGGTAACCACAGAACACAGCGTTTCATGCCACACCACTTTATTCAATTACAAGCCTCCTGATAGGCCGGTAAGCCGCTCCAATCAGCAACGTCCCAGGTCTTATGGGACATGTAGTGCGGTGATTCTACCCAGTTGGGTGCAGTGTTCTGTGGGTCCCCAATCAAGCCACAGATGGGCCCCGGAGTGGGAAAGGTCTATATTCTCGGTGCTGCTGCCCCATATGCAGAGTTCGACAGGATGTCAAGTTCAAAGGCCCGCTGCTCTTAGAAGCGGTGGTGCGCTCTCCATGGCTGGACTGCCGTGTAAATACAAAGGCTCCAAGTTTGTCCACAAACGAGAGCGCACGCAGGCTGCAGCAAATCCCCTCAGACCTTCACCCACAGCGGGATGTCGCCGACGCGTTTCGGATAAATTCCTTTTTCACAGGCTGGTAACCACAGAACACAGCGTTTCATGCCACACCACTTTATTCAATTACAAGCCTCCTGATAGGCCGGTAAGCCGCTCCAATCAGCAACGTCCCAGGTCTTATGGGACATGTAGTGCGGTGATTCTACCCAGTTGGGTGCAGTGTTCTGTGGGTCCCCAATCAAGCCCACAGAAGGGCCCCGGAGTGGGAAAGGTCTATATTCTCGGTGCTGCTGCCCCATATGCAGAGTTCGACAGGATGTCAAGTTCAAAGGCCCGCTGCTCTTAGTAGCGGTGGCGCGCTCTCCACGGCTGGACTGCCGTGTAAATACAAAGGCTCCAAGTTTGTCAACAAACGAGAGCGCACACAGGCTGCAGCAAATCCCCTCAGACCTTCACCCACAGCGGGATGTCGCCGACGCATTTCGGATAAATTCCTTTTTCACAGGCTGGTAACCACAGAACACAGCGTTTCATGCCACACCACTTTATTCAATTACAAGCCTCCTGATAGGCGGTAAGCCGCTCCAATCAGCAACGTCCCAGGTCTTATGGGACAGGCAGAATGCAAGGTGGAAAACGACTGCCTGCCTATCCACAAGACCTGGGACTCTGTATTCTATCTAGTTGCACACTAGGGCCCACCACAGTGGGATAAGTTCTTGTCACAGGCTGGGGGTCTACGCGTTTCGAACCAACATGGTTCTAGGTTCTCCTCAGGACAGGGACTGGAGTATTCACTGCACCACAGGCACAGGTGGTTACACGGGTGACAGCGAAAACTGTGAAACAGGACAATGGCTCTCTGAGCCAGTTCGGTCGGTGTCAGAAATTATAGGCGTCCGCCCAGCGGTACGCTGTTGTGAAGTGTAACAACACTCACATCCTTAATGTACTGAGCGCCGTCTAGAAGTGCAAACAGCTTCGGAGGTTCTTGGGCGGGTGAGAATGAATCTGCCGCAGTTCAAAAATTTCGATCGGAGATCAGGTCCGCTGCTGAAGGCGGAACGCCTTCAGCAGCGGACCTGATCTCCGATCGAAATTAGGCGAAGATAGGCAGGCAGTCGTTTTCCACCTTGCATTCCGCCTGTCCACCGGTATTGCAGTCAAAGGACTGGTCTTGCATTGATTCTTAATGTTATATGTTTTTGATTTTTCAATTGATTTGTATTGTTTATATGGAAGTTCAAGTCATCTTTTGGTGTCTATTTAATGTAAAAAGATTTACTTATTCATTTTTGCAATGTCTGTATAATTTGCAATCTTGGTGCATACAATTGCCTGTTTTTGTTTTGTGATTTAACTGTCCTGACGGTGTGTTTTCTTTGTACGTCATATTCTCATCAACTTTGAAGATTTGTTTTTTTAATTCAAAATAAATGTTTTGCTAACAAAGGCTTGACCACGCAGCACTCATTGGCTGTGTGGGCCCTGATTTGTCTGACCAGCCGCATGCTTTTCTGTTTTAGAAATTGTTGAGGTCCTGGCTGGCCAGGTTGTGGACCCAAAACCTTTTTGTACGCACTGTCCTCAATCCAGCACAGTTGCCCCATGATCAGGTAGGTGAATACCAAGCCTTATGGCCCCCAATGTTCGCGGGGTGGTGCCCTTCCGACGGCAGTGCAGCCGCCAAAACATCAAGCTCCTGGTTGACACACTCAGTTTGGAAGGCACATGAGCAGCTGCGTAAGGCTCAACCTGTTCCTTAAATCACTGGTACGGGCAGCATCCGCCAGCAAGTAGAAAATAAATGCAAATCACTTTTTTTTGCCTGACGCATTTCGTTTATTCACTTCTTCAGAAGAAATACCATGATGAACACTCCCCCATCGCTTTTAAGGTCTATTTAACATCTGCCAAGCCCAGATGGGCTGTCCAAATGGAACTGTGGTGATTTCTGGGAATTGGAGTGTCCGAAATTAATCCTCAAATGGAAGCACATTTCTTTTAAGATCTGGATGAGCCCCCACAAGCGTCACTGTCCTCAATCCAGCACAGTTGCCCCATGATCAGGTAGGTGAATACCAAACCTTATGGCCCCCAATGTTCGCGGGGTGGTGCCCTTCCGACGGCCGTGCAGCCGCAAAAACATCAAGCTCCTGGTTGACACACGCAGTTAGGAAGGCACATGAGCAGCTGCGTAAGGCTCAACCTGTTCCTTGTATCACTGGTACGGGCAGCATCCGCCAGCAAGTAGAAAATAAATGCAAATCACTTTTTTTTGCCTGACGCGTTTCGTTTATTCACTTCTTCAGAAGAAATACCATGATGAACACTCCCCCATCGCTTTTAAGGTCTATTTAACATCTACCACGCCCAGATGGGCTGTCCGAATGGAACTGTGGTGATTTCTGGGAATGGAGTGTCCGAAATCAATCCTCAAATGGAAGCACATTTCTTTTAAGCTCTGGTTGAGCCCCCACAAGCGTCACTGTCCTCAATCCAGCACAGTTGCCCCATGATCAGGTAGGTGAATACCAAGCCTTATGGCCCCCAATGTTCGCGGGGTGGTGCCCTTCCGACGGCCGTGCAGCCACCAAAACATCAAGCTCCTGGTTGACACACGCAGTTTGGAAGGCACACGAGCAGCTGCGTAAGGCTCAACCTGTTCCTTGAATCACTGGTACGGGCAGCATCCGCCTGCAAGCAGAAAATAAATGCAAATAACTTTTTTGCCTGACGCGTTTCGTTTATTCACTTCTTCAGAGGCAATACCATGATGAACACTCCCCTATCGCTTTTAACGTCTATTTAACATCTGCCAAGCCCAGATGGGCTGTCCGAATGGAACTGTGGTGATTTCTGGGAATTGGAGTGTCCGAAATTAATACTCAAATGGAAGCACATTTCTTTTAAGCTCTGGATGAGCCCCCACAAGCGTCACTGTCCTCAATCCAGCACAGTTGCCCCATGATCAGGTAGGTGAATACCAAGCCTTATGGCCCCCAATGTTCCCGGGGTAGTGCCCTTCCGACGGCCGTGCAGCCACCAAAACATCAAGCTCCTGGTTGACACACGCAGTTTGGAAGCGCACGAGCGGCTGCTTAAGGCTCAACCTGTTCGTTCAATCACTGGTACGGGAAGCATCCGCCTGCAAGCAGAAAATAAATGCAAATCCCTTTTTTGCCTGACGCGTTTCGTTTATTCACTTCTTCAGAGGCAATACCATGATGAACACTCCCCCATCGCTTTTAACGTCTATTTAACATCTGCCACGCCCAGATGGGCTGTCCGAATGGAACTGTGGTGATTTCTGGGAATTGGAGTGTCCGAAATTAATCCTCAAATGGAAGCACATTTCTTTTAAGCTCTGGATGAGCCCCCACAAGCGTCACTGTCCTCAATCCAGCACAGTTGCCCCATGATCAGGTAGGTGAATACCAAGCCTTATGGCCCCCAATGTTCCCGGGGTAGTGCCTTTCCGACGGCCGTGCAGCCACCAAAACATCAAGCTCCTGGTTGACACACGCAGTTTGGAAGGCACACGAGCAGCTGCGTGAGGCTCAACCTGTTCGTTGAATTACTGGTACGGGCAGCATCCGCCTGCAAGCAGAAAATAAATGCAAATCACCTTTTTGCCTGACGCGTTTCGTTTATTCACTTCTTCAGAGGCAATACCATGATAAACACTCCCCCATCGCTTTTAACGTCTATTTAACATCTGCCACAGCCAGATGGGCTGTCCGAATGGAACTGTGGTGATTTATGGGAATTGGAGTGTCCGAAATTAATCCACAAATGGAAGCACATTTCTTTTAAGCTCTGGATGAGCCCCCACAAGCGTCACTGTCCTCAATCCAGCACAGTTGCCCCATGATCAGGTAGGTGAATACCAAGCCTTATGGCCCCCAATGTTCGCGGGGTGGTGACCTTCCGACGGCCGTGCAGCCGCCAAAACATCAAGCTCCTGGTTGACACACGCAGTTTGGAAGGCACACGAGCAGCTGCGTGAGGCTCAACCTGTTCGTTGAATCACTGGTACGGGCAGCATCCGCCTGCAAGCAGAAAATAAATGCAAATCACCTTTTTGCCTGACGCGTTTCGTTTATTCACTTCTTCAGAGGCAATACCATGATAAACACTCCCCCATCACTTTTAACGTCTATTTAACATCTGCCACAGCCAGATGGGCTGTCCGAATGGAACTGTGGTGATTTATGGGAATTGGAGTGTCCGAAATTAATCCACAAATGAAAGCACATTTCTTTTAAGCTCTGGATGAGCCCCCACTAGCGTCACTGTCCTCAATTCAGCACAGTTGCCCCATGATCAGGTAGGTGAATACCAAGCCTTATGGGCCTCAATGTTCGCGGGGTGGTGCCCTTCCGACTGCCGTGCAGCCGCCAAAACATCAAGCTCCTGGTTGACACATGCAGTTTGGAAGGCACAAAAGCAGCTGCGTAAGGCTCAACCTGTTCCTTGAATCACTGGTACGGGCAGCATCTGCCTGCAAGCAGAAAATAAATGCAAATCACTTTTTTCCCTGACGCATTTCTTTATTCACTTCTTCAGAAAAAATACCATGATGAACACTCCACCATCACTTTTAACGTCTATTTAACATCTGCCATGCCCAGATGGGCTGTCCGAATGGAACTGAGGTGATTTCTGGGAATCGGAGTGTCTGAAATTAATCCTCAAATGGAAGCACATTTCTTTTAGGCTCTGGTTGAGCCCCCACAAGCGTCACTGTCCTCAATCCAGCACAGTTGCCCCATGATCAGGTAGGTGAATACCAAGCCTTACGGCCCCCAATGTTCGCGGAGTGGTGCCCTTCCGACGGCCGTGCAGCCGCCAAAACATCAAGCTCCTGGTTGACACACGCAGTTTGGAAGGCACACGAGCAGCTGTGTAAGGCTCAACCTGTTCCTTGAATCACTGGTACGGGCAGCATCCGCCTGCAAGCAGAAAATAAATGCAAATCACTTTTTTGCCTGACGCGTTTCGTTTATTCACTTCTTCAGAGGCAATACCATAATGAACACTCCCCCATCGCTTTTAACGTCTATTTAACATCTGCCACGCCTAGATGGGCTGTCTGAATGGAACTGTGGTGATTTCTGGGAATTGGAGTGTCCGAAATTAATCCTCAAATGGAAGCACATTTCTTTTAAGCTCTGGGTGAGCCCCCACAAGCGTCACTGTCCTCAATCCAGCACAGTTGCCCCATGATCAGGTAGGTGAATACCAAGCCTTATGGCCCCCAATGTTCGCGGGGTGGTGCCCTTCCGACGGCCGTGCAGCCACCAAAACATCAAGCTCCTGGTTGACACACGCAGTTTGGAAGGCACACGAGCAGCTGCGTAAGGCTCAACTTGTTCCTTGAATCACTGGTACGGGCAGCATCCGCCTGGAAGCAGAAAATGAATGCAAATCACTTTTTTGCCTGACGCGTTTCGTTTATTCACTTCTTCAGAGGCAATACCATGATGAACACTCCCCTATCGCTTTTAACGTCTATTTAACATCTGCCAAGCCCAGATTGGCTGTCCGAATGGAACTGTGGTGATTTCTGGGAATTGGAGTGTCCGAAATTAATACTCAAATGGAAGGACATTTCTTTTAAGCTCTGCATGAGCCCCCACAAGCGTCACTGTCCTCAATCCAGCACATTTGCCCCATGATCAGGTAGGTGAATACCAAGCCTTATGGCCCCCAATGTTCGCGGGGTGGTGCCCTTCCGACGGCTGTGCAGCCGCGAAAACATCAAGCTCCTGGTTGACACACAAAGTTTGGAAGGCACACGAGCAGCTGCGTAAGGCTCAACCTGTTCCTTGAATCACTGGTACGGGCAGCATCCGCCTGCAAGCAGAAAATAAATGTAAATCACTTTTTTGCCTGACGCAATTTCGTTTATTCACTTCTTCAGAGGAAATACCATGATGAACACTCCCCCATCGCTTTCAACGTCTATTTAACATCTGCCACGCCCAGATGGGCTGTCTGAATGGAACTGTGGTGATTTCTTGGAATTGGAGTGTCCGAAATTAATCCTCAAATGGAAGCATATTTCTTTTAAGCTCTGGATGAGCCCCCACAAGCATCACTGTCATCAATCCAGCACAGTTGCCCCATGATCAGGTAGGTGAATACCAAGCCTTATGGCCCCCAATGTTCGCGGGGTGGTGCCCTTCCGACGGCCGTGCAGCCGCCAAAACATCAAACTCCTGGTTGACACACGCAGTTTGGTAGGCACACGAGCAGCTGCGTAAGGCTCAACCTGTTCCTTGAATCACTGGTACGGGCAGCATCCGCCTGCAAGCAGAAAATAAATGCAAATCACTTTTTTGCCTGACGCGTTTCGTTTATTCACTTCTTCAGAGGAAATACCATGATGAACACTCCCCCATCGCTTTTAACGTCTATTTAACATCTGCCACGCCCAGATGGGCTGTCCGAATGGAACTGTGGTGATTTCTGGGAATCGGAGTGTCTGAAATTAATCCTCAAATGGAAGCACATTTCTTTTAAGACCTGGATGAGCCCCCACAAGCGTCACTGTCCTCAATCCAGCACAGTTGCCCCATGATCAGGTAGGTGAATACCAAGCCTTAAGGCCCCCAATGTTCACGGGGTGGTGTCCTTCCGATGGCCGTGCAGCCGCCAAAACATCAAGCTCCTGGTTGACACACGCAGTTTGGAAGGCACACGAGCAGCTGCGTAAGGCTCAACCTGTTCCTTAAATCACTGGTACGGGCAGCATCCGCCAGCAAGCAGAAAATAAATGCAAATCCCTTTTTTCCTGACGCGTTTCGTTTATTCACTTCTTCAGAAGAAATACCATGATGAACACTCCCCCATCGCTTTAAACGTCTATTTAACATCTGCCACGCCCAGATGGGCTGTCCGAATGGAACTGTGTTGATTTCTGGGAATTGGAGTGTCCGAAATTAATTCTCAAATGGAAGCACATTTCTTTTAAGCTCTGGATGAGCCCCCACAAGCGTCACTGTCCTCAATCCAGCACAGTTGCCCCATGATCAGGTAGGTGAATACCAAGCCTTATGGCCCTTAATGTTTGCGGGGTGGTGCCCTTCCGACGTCCGTGCAGCTGCCAAAACATCAAGCTCCTGGTTGACACACGCAGTTTGGAAGGATCACGAGCAGCTGCGTAAGGCTCAACCTGTTCCTTGAATCACTGGTACGGGCAGCATCCGCCTGCAAGCAGAAAATAAATGCAAATCACTTTTTTGCCTGACGCGTTTCGTTTATTCACTTCTTCAGAGGCAATACCATAATGAACACTCCCCCATCGCTTTTGACGTCTATTTAACATCTGCCACGCCCAGATGGGCTGTCTGAATGGAACTGTGGTGATTTCTGACAATTGGAGTGTCCGAAATTAATCCGCAAATGGAAGCACATTTATTTTAAGCTCTGGATGAGCCCCCACAAGCGTCACTGTTCTCAATCCAGCACAGTTGCCCCATGATCAGGTAGGTGAATACCTAGCCTTATGGCCCCCAATGTTCGTGGGGTAGTGCCCTTCCGAGGGCCGTGCAGCCGCCAAAACATCAAGCTCCTGGTTGACACACGCAGTTTGGCAGGCACACAAGCAGCTGCGTAAGGCTCAACCTGTTCCTTGAATCACTGGTACGGGCAGCATCCGCCTGCAAGCAGAAAATAAATGCAAATCACTTTTTTGCATGACGCATTTCGTTTATTCACTTCTTCAGAGGCAATACCATGATGAACACTCCCCCATCGCTTTTAACGTCTATTTAACATCTGCCACAGCCAGATGGGGTGTCTGAATGGAACTGTGGTGATTTATGGGAATTGGAGTGTCCGAAATTAATCCTCAAATGGAAGCACATTTCTTTTAAGCTCTGGATGAGCCCCCGAAAACGTCACTGTCCTCAATCCAGCACAGTTGCCCCATGATCAGGTAGGTGAATACCAAGCCTTATGGCCCCCAATGTTCGCGGGGTGGTGCCCTTCCGACGGCCGTGCAGCCGCCAAAACATCAAGCTCCTGGTTGACACACGCAGTTTGGAAGGCACACGAGCAGCTGCGTAAGGCTCAACCTTTTCCTTGAATCACTGGTACGGGCAGCATCCGCCTGCAAGCAGAAAATAAATGCAAATCACTTTTTTGCCTGGCGCGTTTTGTTTATTCACTTCTTCAGAAGAAATACCATGATGAACACTCCCCCATCGCTTTTAACGTCTATTTAACATCTGCCACGCCCAGATGGGCTGTCCGAATGGAACTGTGGTGATTTCTGCGAATTGGAGTGTCTGAAATTAATCCTCAAATGGAAGCACATTTCTTTTAGGCTCTGGTGGAGCCCCCACAAGCGTCACTGTCCTCAATCCAGCACAGTTGCCCCATGATCAGGTAGGTGAATACCAAGCCTTAAGGCCCCCAATGTTCGCGGGGTGGTGCCCTTCCGACGGCCGTGCAGCCACCAAGACATCAAGCTCCTGGTTGACACACGCAGTTTGGAAGGCACACGAGCAGCTGCGTAAGGCTCAACCTGTTCCTTGAATCACTGGTACGGGCAGCATCCGCCTGGAAGCAGAAAATGAATGCAAATCACTTTTTTGCCTGACGCGTTTCGTTTATTCACTTCTTCAGAGGCAATACCATGATGAACACTCCCCTATCGCTTTTAACGTCTATTTAACATCTGCCAAGCCCAGATGGGCTGTCCGAATGGAACTGTGGTAATTTCTGGGAATTGGAGTGTCCGAAATTAATACTCAAATGGAAGGACATTTCTTTTAAGCTCTGGATGAGCCCCCACAAGCGTCACTGTCCTCAATCCAGCACATTTGCCCCATGATCAGGTAGGTGAATACCAAGCCTTATGGCCCCCAATGTTCGCGGGGTGGTGCCCTTCCGACGGCTGTGCAGCCGCGAAAACATCAAGCTCCTGGTTGACACACAAAGTTTGGAAGGCACACGAGCAGCTGCGTAAGGCTCAACCTGTTCCTTGAATCACTGGTACGGGCAGCATCCGCCTGCAAGCAGAAAATAAATGTAAATCACTTTTTTGCCTGACGCAATTTCGTTTATTCACTTCTTCAGAGGAAATACCATGATGAACACTCCCCCATCGCTTTCAACGTCTATTTAACATCTGCCACGCCCAGATGGGCTGTCTGAATGGAACTGTGGTGATTTCTTGGAATTGGAGTGTCCGAAATTAATCCTCAAATGGAAGCACATTTCTTTTAAGCTCTGGATGAGCCCCCACAAGCATCACTGTCATCAATCCAGCACAGTTGCCCCATGATCAGGTAGGTGAATACCAAGCCTTATGGCCCCCAATGTTCGCGGGGTAGTGCCCTTCCGACGGCCGTGCAGCCGCCAAAACATCAAACTCCTGGTTGACACACGCAGTTTGGTAGGCACACGAGCAGCTGCGTAAGGCTCAACCTGTTCCTTGAATCACTGGTACGGGCAGCATCCGCCTGCAAGCAGAAAATAAATGCAAATCACTTTTTTGCCTGACGCGTTTCATTTATTCACTTCTTCAGAGGAAATACCATGATGAACACTCCCCCATCGCTTTTAACGTCTATTTAACATCTGCCACGCCCAGATGGGCTGTCCGAATGGAACTGTGGTATTTCTGGGAATTGGAGTGTCTGAAATTAATCCTCAAATGGAAGCACATTTCTTTTAAGACCTGGATGAGCCCCCACAAGCGTCACTGTCCTCAATCCAGCACAGTTGCCCCATGATCAGGTAGGTGAATACCAAGCCTTATGGCCCCCAATGTTCACGGGGTGGTGTCCTTCCGATGGCCGTGCAGCCGCCAAAACATCAAGCTCCTGGTTGACACACGCAGTTTGGAAGGCAAACGAGCAGCTGCGTAAGGCTCAACCTGTTCCTTAAATCACTGGTACGGGCAGCATCCGCCAGCAAGCAGAAAATAAATGCAAATCCCTTTTTTCCTGACGCGTTTCGTTTATTCACTTCTTCAGAAGAAATACCATGATGAACACTCCCCCATCGCTTTAAACGTCTATTTAACATCTGCCACGCCCAGATGGGCTGTCCGAATGGAACTGTGTTGATTTCTGGGAATTGGAGTGTCCAAAATTAATCCTCAAATGGAAGCACATTCCTTTTAAGCTCTGGACGAGCCCCCACAAGCGTCACTGTCCTCAATCCAGCACAGTTGCCCCATGATCAGGTAGGTGAATACCTAGCCTTATGGCCCTTAATGTTTGCGGGGTGGTGCCCTTCCGACGTCCGCGCAGCTGCCAAAACATCAAGCTCCTGGTTGACACACGCAGTATGGAAGGATCACGAGCAGCTGCGTAAGGCTCAACCTGTTCCTTGAATCACTGGTACGGGCAGCATCCGCCTGCAAGCAGAAAATAAATGCAAATCACTTTTTTGCCTGACGCGTTTCGTTTATTCACTTCTTCAGAGGCAATACCATAATGAACACTCCCCCATCGCTTTTGACGTCTATTTAACATCTGCCACGCCCAGATGGGCTGTCTGAATGGAACTGTGGTGATTTCTGACAATTGGAGTGTCCGAAATTAATCCGCAAATGGAAGCACATTTCTTTTAAGCTCTGGATGAGCCCCCGAAAACGTCACTGTCCTCAATCCAGCACAGTTGCCCCATGATCAGGTAGGTGAATACCAAGCCTTATGGCCCCCAATGTTCGCGGGGTGATGCCCTTCCGACGGCCATGCAGCCGCCAAAACATCAAGCTCCTGGTTGACACACGCAGTTTGGAAGGCACACGAGCAGCTGCGTAAGGCTCAACCTTTTCCTTGAATCACTGGTACGGGCAGCATCCGCCTGCAAGCAGAAAATAAATGCAAATCACTTTTTTGCCTGGCGCGTTTTGTTTATTCACTTCTTCAGAAGAAATACCATGATGAACACTCCCCCATCGCTTTTAACGTCTATTTAACATCTGCCACGCCCAGATGGGCTGTCCGAATGGAACTGTGGTGATTTCTGCGAATTGGAGTGTCTGAAATTAATCCTCAAATGGAAGCACATTTCTTTTAGGCTCTGGTTGAGCCCCCACAAGCGTCACTGTCCTCAATAAAGCACAGTTGCCCCATGATCAGGTAGGTGAATACCAAGCCTTACGGCCCCCAATGTTCGCGGGGTGGTGCCCTTCAAACGGCCGTGCAGCCAGCAAAACCTCAAGCTCCTGGTTGACACACGCAGTTTAGAAGGCACACAAGCAGCTGCGTAAGGCTCAACCTGTTCCTTAAATCACTGGTACGGGCAGCATCCGCCAGCAAGCAGAAAATAAATGCAAATCACTTTTTTGCCTGACGCGTTTCGTTTATTCACTTCTTCAGAGGCAATACCATGATGAACACTCCCCCATCGCTTTTAACGTCTATTTAACATCAGCCAAGCACAGATGGTCTGTTCGAATGGAACTGTGGTGATTTCTGGGAATTGGAGTATCCGAAATTAATCCTCAAATGGAAGCACATTTCTTTTAAACTCTGGATGAGCCCCCACAAGCGGCACTGTCCTCAATCCAGCACAGTTGCCCCATGATCAGGTAGGTGAATACCAAGCCTTATGGCCCCCAATGTTCGCGGGGTGGTGCCCTTCCGACGGCCGTGCAGCCGAAACATCAAGCTCCTGGTTGACACACGCAGTTTGGAAGGCACACGAGCAGCTGCGTAAGGCTCAACCTGTTCCTCGAATCACTGGTACAGGCAGCATCCGCCTGAAAGCAGAAAATAAATGTAAATCACTTTTTTGCCTGACGCGTTTCGTTTATTCACTTCTTCAGAGGTAATACCATGATGAACACTCCCCCATCGCTTTCAACGTCTATTTAACATCTGCCATGCCGAGATGAGCTGTCCGAATGGAACTGTGGTGATTTCTGGGAATTGGAGTGTCCGAAATTAATCCTCAAATGGAAGCACATTTCTTTTAAGCTCTGGATGAGCCCCCACAAGCGTCACTGTCCTCAATCCAGCACAGTTGCCCCATGATCAGGTTGGTGAATACCAAGCCTTATGGCCCCCAATGTTCGAGGGGTGGTGCCCTTCCGACGGCCGTGCAGCCGCCAAAACATCAAGCTCCTGGTTGACACACGCAGTTTGGAAGGCACACGAGCAGCTGCGAAAGGCTCAACCTGTTCCTTGAATCACTGGTACAGGCAGCATCCGCCTGCAAGCAGAAAATAAATGCAAATCACTTTTTTGCTTGACGCGTTTCGTTTATTCACTTCTTCAGAGGCAATACCATGATGAACACTCCCCCATCGCTTTTAACGTCTATTTAACATCTGCCACGCCCAGATGGGCTGTACGAATGGAACTGTGGTGATTTCTGGGAATTTGAGTGTCCGAAATTA
Source organism: Lissotriton vulgaris (assembly GCF_964263255.1). Lineage (NCBI taxonomy): Eukaryota > Metazoa > Chordata > Amphibia > Caudata > Salamandridae > Lissotriton > Lissotriton vulgaris. The sequence goes on from NW_028250261.1 coordinate 187,362, forward strand.
ATCCTTAAATGGAAGCACATTTCTTTTAAGCTCTGGATGAGCCCCCACAAGCGTCACTGTCCTCAATCCAGCACAGTTGCCCCATGATCAGGTAGGTGAATACCAAGCCTTATGGCCCCCAATGTTCGCGGGGTGGTGCCCTTCCGACTGCCGTGCAGCCGCCAAAACATCAAGCTCCTGGTTGACACACGCAGTTTGGAAGGCACACGAGCAGCTGCGTGAGGCTCAACCTGTTCCTTGAATCACTGGTACGGGCAGCATCCGCCTGCAAGCAGAAAATAAATGCAAATCACTTTTTTGCCTGACGGGTTTCGTTTATTCACTTCTTCAGAGGCAATACCATGATGAACACTCCCCCATCGCTTTTAACGTCTATTTAACATCTGCCACAGCCAGATGGGCTGTCCGAATGGAACTGTGGTGATTTATGGGAATTGGAGTGTCCGAAATTAATCCTCAAATGGAAGCACATTTCTTTTAAGATCTGGATGAGCCCCCACAAGCGTCACTGTCCTCAATCCAGCACAGTTGCCCCATGATCAGGTAGGTGAATACCAAGCCTTATGGCCCCCAATGTTTGCGGGGTGGTGCCCTTCCGACGGCCGTGCAGCCGCCAAAACATCAAGCTCCTGGTTGACACACGCAGTTTGGAAAGCACACGAGCAGCTGCGTAAAGCTCAACCTGTTCCTTGAATCACTGGTACGGGCAGCATCCGCCTGCAAGCAGAAAATAAATGCAAATCACTTTTTTGCCTGACGCGTTTCGTTTATTCACTTCTTCAGAAGCAATACCATGATGAACACTCCCCCATCGCTATTAACGTCTATTTAACATCAGCCAAGCCCAGATGGTCTGTCCGAATGGAACTGTGGTGATTTCCGGGAATTGGAGTGTCCGAAAATAATCCTCAAATGGAAGCACATTTCTTTTAAGCTCTGGGTGAGCCCTAAGTATGGGCGGAAAATTCGTTTCGCTCGCGGATTTTGCGGATTTTCGGGAAATTCGCAATCCACGAGATTCGCGAATCTCCCGCAAAATCCGCAAATCCGCGAGCAGCGGATTTTGCTCGCACTGCTCGCACTGTTCACGTGAGTTCGCGGCTTTCCAGTACAACTTCGCGCCCCGCGAATAAGTGCTAAATTGCAGAAATACGATCTTAGCAAAACTGAAACTACTTACCAGGTTCAAAAGTTCAGGCTCATCATTAGTAGCCATTTCCTGTAGTGCTTCCTGAGGGCCCCTCCAGAGTTCAGTTGCCAGTTGCAACTATTATGTGACCCTGCTCTGAACCTCAGAATAGTTACACATATGCCACAAAGGTCCTGAATTACAGCTAAGGGAGACAAGCAGGAGCCAGGCTGGAAGTTAAAATCCATTAATCAGCCCCTAATTCATTATTGTCAGTTGGGGCAGGGCAGGTGTTGTAACTAATTTTGCAACAATGAAAGCACTTAGCAAGTGCAAAAGATCACTAATCAGGGCGCACTAAGGAAGCAGGTGCCAGCTAAAAAAATATTCTGTGACACATTAATCAGCCCCAAATTAATTCAGGTCACTTGAGGCAGGGAAGGTGTGCTTTGCTTTGCCGAAAATAATGTACACTGGACAACCAGAGGGTGTGGTGATGAAACAGAGGGTGGCATGGGTGGGCCAGAGGGTGGCATGAGTAGTCAGAGAGTGGCAGTGGTGACAGAGAGTGGCAGTGATGAAGAAGAGTGTCCCAAACAGGCTGGACACGTAGAAACAACAAGTTCGCAAAACTTGCGACCCGACAGGTAAGTTCGCAAATTGCGAAATTGTAAAAACCCTTGCGAACTGGCAGAAACACGGGCGAACACACAAAAAAAATCCGCAAATTCGCGGGAATTCGCGGATTTTGCGGATTGCGAGTTCGCAAATCCGCAAAATTTGCGAACGCGTGATTCGCAAAATTCGCCCATGCTTAGTGAGCCCCCACAAGCGTCACTGTCCTCAATCCAGCACAGTTGCCCCATGATCAGGTAGGTGAATACCAAGCCTTATGGCCCCCATTGTTCGCGGGTGGTGCCCTTCCGACGGCCGTGCAGCCGCCAAAACATCAAGCTCCTGGTTGACACACGCAGTTTGGAAGGCACACGAGCAGCTGCGTGAGGCTCAACCTGTTCCTTGAATCACTGGTACGGGCAGCATCCGCCTGCAAGCAGAAAATAAATGTAAATCACTTTTTTGCCTGACGCGTTTTGTTTATTCACTTCTTCAGTGGCAATACCATGATGAATACTCCCCCATCGCTTTTAACGTCTATTTAACATCTGCCACGCCCAGATGTGCTGTCCGAATGGAACTGTGGTGATTTCTGGGAATTGGAGTATCCGAAATTAATCCTCAAATGGAAGCACATTTCTGTTAAACTCTGGATGAGCCCCCACAAGCATCACTGTCCTCAATCCAGCACAGTTGCCCCATGATCAGGTAGGTGAATACCAAGCCTTGTAGCCCCCAATGTTTGCGGGGTGGTGCCCTTCAGACGGCCGTGCAGCCGCCAAAACATCAAGCTCCTGATTGACACACGCAGTTTGGAAGGCACACAAGCAGCTGCGTAAGGCTCAACCCGTTCCTTGAATCACTGGTACGGGCAGCATCCTCCTGCAAGCAGAAAATAAATGCAAATCACTTTTTTGCCTGACGCTTTCGTTTATTCACTTCTTCAGAGGCAATACCATGATGAACACTCCCCCATCGCTTTTAACATCTATTTAACATCTGCCACGCCCAGATGGGCTGTCCGAATGGAACTGTGGTGATTTCTGGGAATTGGAGTATCCGAAATTAATCCTCAAATGGAAGCACATTTCTTTTAAACTATGGATGAGCCCCCACAAGCGTCACTGTCCTCAATCCAGCACAGTTGCCCCATGATCAGGTAGGTGAATACCAAGCCTTATGGCCCCCATTGTTCGCGGGTGGTGCCCTTCCGACGGCCGTGCAGCCGCCAAAACATCAAGCTCCTGGTTGACACACGCAGTTTGGAAGGCACACGAGCAGCTGCGTAAGGCTCAACCTGTTCCTTGAATCACTGGTACAGGCAGCATCCGCCTGCAAGCAGAAAATAAATGCAAATCACTTTTTTGCCTGACGCGTTTCGTTTATTCACTTCTTCAGAGGCAATACCATGATGAACACTCCCCCATCGCTTTTAACGTCTATTTAACATCTGCCACGCCCAGATAGGCTGTACGAATGGAACTGTGGTGATTTCTGGGAATTTGAGTGTCCGAAATTAATCCTTAAATGGAAGCACATTTCTTTTAAGCTCTGGATGAGCCCCCACAAGCGTCACTGTCCTCAATCCAGCACAGTTGCCCCATGATCAGGTAGGTGAATACCAAGCCTTATGGCCCCCAATGTTCGCGGGGTGGTGCCCTTCCGACTGCCGTGCAGCCGCCAAAACATCAAGCTCCTGGTTGACACACGCAGTTTGGAAGGCACACGAGCAGCTGCGTAAGGCTCAACCTGTTCCTTGAATCACTGGTACGGGCAGCATCCGCCTGCAAGCAGAAAATAAATGCAAATAACTTTTTTGCCTGATGCGTTTCGTTTATTCACTTCTTCAGAGGCAATACCATGATGAACACTCCCCCATCGCTTTTAACGTCTATTTAACATCTGCCACAGACAGATGGGCTGTCCGAATGGAACTGTGGTGATTTATGGGAATTGGAGTGTCCGAAATGAATCCTCAAATGGAAGCACATTTCTTTTAAGATCTGGATGAGCCCCCACAAGCGTCACTGTCCTCAATCCAGCACAGTTGCCCCATGATCAGGTAGGTGAATACCAAGCCTTATGGCCCCCAATGTTTGCGGGGTGGTGCCCTTCCGACGGCCGTGCAGCCGCCAAAACATCAAGCTCCTGGTTGACACACGCAGTTTGGAAAGCACACGAGCAGCTGCGTAAAGCTCAACCTGTTCCTTGAATCACTGGTACGGGCAGCATCCGCCTGCAAGCAGAAAATAAATGCAAATCACTTTTTTGCCTGACGCGTTTCGTTTATTCACTTCTTCAGAAGCAATACCATGATGAACACTCCCCCATCGCTATTAACGTCTATTTAACATCAGCCAAGCCCAGATGGTCTGTCCGAATGGAACTGTGGTGATTTCTGGGAATTGGAGTGTCCGAAATTAATCCTCAAATGGAAGCACATTTCTTTTAAGCTCTGGGTGAGCCCCCACAAGCGTCACTGTCCTCAATCCAGCACAGTTGCCCCATGATCAGGTAGGTGAATACCAAGCCTTATGGCCCCCATTGTTCGCGGGTGGTGCCCTTCCGACGGCCGTGCAGCCGCCAAAACATCAAGCTCCTGGTTGACACACGCAGTTTGGAAGGCACACGAGCAGCTGCGTGAGGCTCAACCTGTTCCTTGAATCACTGGTACAGGCAGCATCCGCCTGCAAGCAGAAAATAAATGCAACTCACTTTTTTGCCTGACGCGTTTCGTTTATTCACTTCTTCAGAAGCAATACCATGATGAACACTCCCCCATCGCTATTAACGTCTATTTAACATCAGCCACGCCCAGATGGGCTGTCCGAATGGAACTGTGGTGATTTCTGGGAATTGTAGTATCCGAAATTAATCCTCAAATGGAAGCACATTTCTGTTAAACTCTGGATGAGCCCCCACAAGCATCACTGTCCTCAATCCAGCACAGTTGCCCCATGATCAGGTAGGTGAATACCAAGCCTTGTAGCCCCCAATGTTTGCGGGGTGGTGCCCTTCAGACGGCCGTGCAGCCGCCAAAACATCAAGCTCCTGATTGACACACGCAGTTTGGAAGGCACACAAGCAGCTGCGTAAGGCTCAACCCGTTCCTTGAATCACTGGTACGGGCAGCATCCTCCTGCAAGCAGAAAATAAATGCAAATCACTTTTTTGCCTGACGCTTTCGTTTATTCACTTCTTCAGAGGCAATACCATGATGAACACTCCCCCATCGCTTTTAACATCTATTTAACATCTGCCACGCCCAGATGGGCTGTCCGAATGGAACTGTGGTGATTTCTGGGAATTGGAGTATCCGAAATTAATCCTCAAATGGAAGCACATTTCTTTTAAACTATGGATGAGCCCCCACAAGCGTCACTGTCCTCAATCCAGCACAGTTGCCCCATGATCAGGTAGGTGAATACCAAGCCTTATGGCCCCCAATGTTTGCGGGGTGGTGCCCTTCCGACGGCCGTGCAGCCACCAAAACATCAAGCTCCTGGTTGACACACGCAGATTCGAAGGCACACGAGCAGCTGCGTAAGGCTCAACCTGTTCCTTGAATCACTGGTACGGGCAGCATCCGCCTGCAAGCAGAAAATAAATGCAAATCACTTTTTTGCCTGACGCGTTTCGTTTATTCACTTCTTCAGAGGCAATACCATGATGAACACTCCCCCATCGCTTTTAACGTCTATTTAACATCTGCCACGCCCAGACGGGCTGTCCGAATGGAACTGTGGTGATTTCTGGGAATTGGAGTATCCGAAATTATTCCTCAAATGGAAGCACATTTCTTTTAAACTCTGGATGAGCCCCCACAAGCGTCACTGTCCTCAATCCAGCACAGTTGCCCCATGATCAGGTAGGTGAATACCAAGCCTTATGGCCCCCAATGTTCGCGGGGTGGTGCCCTTCCGACGGCAGTGCAGCCGCATAAACATCAAGCTCCTGGTTGACACACGCAGTTTGGAAGGCACACGAGCAGCTGCGTAAGGCTCAACCTGTTCCTTGAATCACTGGTACGGGCAGCATCCGCCTGCAAGCAGAAAATAAATGCAAATCACTTTTTTGCCTGACCCGTTTCGTTTATTCACTTCTTCAGAGGCAATACCATGATGAACACTCCCCCATCGCTCTTAAGGTCTATTTAACATCTGCCACAGCCAGATGGACTGTCCGAATGGAACTGCGGTGATTTATGGGAATTGGAGTGTCCGAAATTAATCCTCAAATGGAAGCACATTTCTTTTAAGATCTGGATGAGCCCCCACAAGCGTCACTGTCCTCAATCCAGCACAGTTGCCCCATGATCAGGTAGGTGAATACCAAGCCTTATGGCCCCCAATGTTCGCGGGGTGGTGCCCTTTCGGCGGCCGTGCAGCCGCCAAAACATCAAGCTCCTGGTTGACATACGCAGTTTGGAAGGCACACGAGCAGCTGCGTAAGGCTCAACCTGTTCCTTGAATCACTGGTACGGGCAGCATCCGCCTGCAAGCAGAAAATAAATGCAAATCACTTTTTTGCCTGACGCGTTTCGTTTATTCACTTCTTCAGAGGCAATACCATGATGAACACTCCCCCATTGCTTTTAACATCTATTTAACATCTGCCACGCCCAGATGGGCTGTTCGAATGGGACTGTGGTGATTTCTGGGAATTGGAGTATCCGAAATTAATCCTCAAATGGAAGCACATTTCTTTTAAACTCTGGATGAGCCCCCACAAGCGTCACTGTCCTCAATCCAGCACAGTTGCCCCATGATCAGGTAGGTGAATACCAAGCCTTATGGCCCCCAATGTTCGCGGGGTGGTGCCCTTCCGACGGCCGTGCAGCCGCATAAACATCAAGCTCCTGGTTGACACACGCAGTTTGGAAGGCACACGAGCAGCTGCGTAAGGCTCAACCTGTTCATTGAATCACTGGTAGGGGCAGCATCCGCCTGCTAGCAGAAAATAAATGCAAATCACTTTTTTGCCTGACCCGTTTCGTTTATTCACTTCTTCAGAGGCAATACCATGATGAACACTCCCCCATCGCTCTTAACGTCTATTTAACATCTGCCACAGCCAGATGGGCTGTCCGAATGGAACTGTGGTGATTTATGGGAATTGGAGTGTCCGAAATTAATCCTCAAATGGAAGCACATTTCTTTTAAGCTCTGGATGAGCCCCCACAAGCGTCACTGTCCTCAATCCAGCACAGTTGCCCCATGATCAGGTAGGTGAATACCAAGCCTTATGGCCCCCAATGTTCGCGGGGTGGTGCCCTTCCGACTGCCGTGCAGCCGCCAAAACATCAAGCTCCTGGTTGACACACGCCGTTTGGAAGACACATGAGCAGCTGCGTAAGGCTCAAACTGTTCCTTGAATCACCGGTACGGGCAGCATCCGCCTGCAAGCAGAAAATAAATGCAAATCACTTTTTTGCCTGACGCGTTTCGTTTATTCATTTCTTCAGAGGCAATACCATGATGAACACTCCCCCATCTCTTTTAACGACTATTTAACATCTGCCACGCCCAGATGGGCTGTCCGAATGGAACTGTGGTTATTTCTGGGAATTGGAGTGTCCGAAATTAATCCTCAAATGGAAGCACATTTCTTTTAAGCTCTGGATGAGCCCCAACAAGCGTCACTGTCCTCAATCCAGCACAGTTGCCCCATGATCAGGTTGGTGAATACCAAGCCTTATGGCCCCCAATGTTCGCGGGGTGGTGCCCTTCCGACTGCCGTGCAGCCGCATAAACATCAAGCTCCTGGTTGACACACGCAGTTTGGAAGGCACACGAGCAGCTGCGTAAGGCTCAACCTGTTCCTTGAATCACTGGTACGGGCAGCATCCGCCTGCAAGCAGAAAATAAATGTAAATCACTTTTTTGCCTGACGCGTTTCGTTCATTCACTTCTTCAGAGGCAATACCATGATGAACACTCCCCCATTGCTTTTAACATCTATTTAACATCTGCCATGCCCAGATCGGCTGTCCGAATGGAACTGTGGTGATTTCTGGGAATTGGAGTATCCGAAATTAATCCTCAAATGGAAGCACATTTCTTTTAAACTCTGGATGACCCCCCACAAGCGTCACTGTCCTCAATCCAGCACAGTTGCCCCATGATCAGGTAGGTGAATACCAAGCCTTGTAGCCCCCAATGTTTGCCGGGTGGTGCCCTTCCGACGGCCGTGCAGCCGCCAAAACATCAAGCTCCTGGTTGACACATGCAGTTTGGAAGGCACACAAGCAGCTGCGTAAGGCTCAACCTGTTCCTTGAATCACTGGTACGGGCAGCATCCGCCTGCAAGCAGAAAATAAATGCAAATCACTTTTTTGCCTGACGCGTTTCGTTTATTCACTTCTTCAGAGGCAATACCATGATGACCACTCCTCTATCGCTTTTAACGTCTATTTAACATCTGCCAAGCCCAGATGGGCTGTCCGAATGGAACTGTGGTGATTTCTGGGAATTGGAGTATCCGAAATTAATCCTCAAATGGAAGCACATTTCTTTTAAACTCTGGATGAGCCCCCACAAGCGTCACTGTCCTCAATCCAGCACAGTTGCCCCATGATCAGGTAGGTGAATACCAAGCCTTATGGCCCCCAATGTTCACGGGGTGGTGCCCTTCCGACGGCCGTGCAGCCGCATAAACATCAAGCTCCTAGTTGACACACGCAGTTTGGAAGGCACAAGAGCAGCTGCGTAAGGCTTAATCTGTTCCTTGAATCACTGGTACGGGCAGCATCCGCCTGCAAGCAGAAAATAAATGCAAATCACTTTTTTGTCTGACCCGTTTAGTTTATTCACTTCTTCAGAGGCAATACCATGATGAACACTCCCCCATCGCTCTTAACGTCTATTTAACATCTGCCACAGCCAAATGGGCTGTCCGAATGGAACTGTGGTGATTTCTGGGAATTGGAGTGTCCGAAATTAATCCTCAAATGGAAGCACATTTCTTTTAAGCTCTGGATGAGCCCCCACAAGCGTCACTGTCCTCAATCCAGCCGAGTTGCCCCATGATCAGGTAGGTGAATACCAAGCCTTACGGCCCCCAATGTTCGTGGGGTGGTGCCCTTCCGACTGCCGTGCAGCCGCCAAAACATCATGCTCCTGGTTGACACACTCAGTTTGGAAGGCACACGAGCAGCTGCGTAAGGCTCAACCTGTTCCTTGAATCACTGGTACAGGCAGCATCCGCCTGCAAGCAGAAAATAAATGCAAATCACTTTTTTGCCTGACGCGTTTCGTTTATTCACTTCTTCAGAGGCAATACCATGATGAACACTCCCCCATCGCTTTTAACGTCTATTTAACATCTGCCACGCCCAGATGGGCTGTTAGAATGGAACTGTGGTGATTTCTGGGAATTGGAGTGTCCGAAATTATTCCTCAAATAGAAGGACATTTCTTTTAAGCTCTGGTTGAGCCCCCACAAGCATCACTGTCCTCAGTCCAGCACAGTTGCCCCATGAACAGGTAGGTGAATACCAAGACTTATGGCCCCCAATGTTCGCGGGGTGGTGCCCTTCCAACGGCCGTGCAGCCGCCAAAACATCAAGCTCCTGGTTGACACACACAGTTTGGAAGGCACACGAGCAGCTGCGTAAGGCTCAACCTGTTCCTTGAATCACTGGTACGGCAGCATCCGCCTGCAAGCAGAAAATAAACGCAAATCACTTTTTTGCCTGACGCGTTTCGTTTATTCACTTCTTCAGAGGCAATACCATGATGAACACTCCCCCATCGCTTTTAACATCTATTAACATCTGCCAAGCCCAGATGGGCTGTCCGAATGGAACTGTGGTGATTTCTGGGAATTGGAGTGTCCGAAATTAATCCGCAAATGGAAGCACATTTCTTTTAAGCTCTGGATGAGCCCCCACAAGCGTCACTGTCCTCAATCCAGCACAGTTGCCCCATGAGATAGTAGGTAAATACCAAGCCTTATGGCCCACAATGTTCGCGGGGTGGTGCCCTTCCGACGGCCGTGCAGCTGCCAAAACATCAAGCTCCTGGTTGACACATGCAGTTTGGAAGGCACACGAGCAGCTGCGTAAGGCTCAACCTGTTCCTTGAATCACTGGTACGGGCAGCATCCGCCTGCAAGCAGAAAATAAATGCAAATCACTCTTTTTGCCTGACGCGTTTCGTTTATTCACTTCTTCAGAGGCAATACCATGATGAACACTCCCCCATCGCTTTTAACGTCTATTTAACATCTGCCACGCCCAGATGGGCTGTCCGAATGGAACTGTGGTGATTTCTGGGAATTGGAGTATCCGAAATTAATCCTCAAATGGAAGCACATTTCTTTTAAACTCTGGATGAGCCCCCACAAGCGTCACTGTCCTCAATCCAGCACAGTTGCCCCATGATCAGGTAGGTGAATACCAAGCCTTGTGGCCCCCAATGTTCGCTGGGTGGTGCCCTTCTGACGGCCATGCAGCCGCCAAAACATCAAGCTCCTGGTTGACACACGCAGTTTGGAAGGCACACGAGCAGCTGCGTAAGGCTCAACCTGTTCCTTGAATCACTGGTACGCGCACCATCCGCCTGCAAGCAGAAAATAAAAGCAAATCACTTTTTTGCCTGACGCGTTTCGTTTATTCACTTCTTCAGAGGCAATACCATGATGAACACTCCCCCATCGCTCTTAACGTCTATTTAACATCTGCCACAGCCAGATGGGCTGTCCGAATGGAACTGTGGTGATTTATGGGAATTGGAGTGTCCGAAATTAATCCTCAAATGGAAGCACATTTCTTTTAAGCTCTGGATGAGCCCCCACAAGCGTCACTGTCCTCAATCCAGCACAGTTGCCCCATGATCAGGTAGGTGAATACCAAGCCTTATGGCCCCCAATGTTCGCTGGGTGGTGCCCTTCCGACTGCCGTGCAGCCGCCAAAACATCAAGCTCCTGGTTGACACACGCCGTTTGGAAGACACACGAGCAGCTGCGTAAGGCTCAACCTGTTCCTTGAATCACCGGTACGGGCAGCATCCGCCTGCAAGCAGAAAATAAATGCAAATCACTTTTTTGCCTGACGCGTTTCGTTTATTCATTTCTTCAGAGGCAATACCATGATGAACACTCCCCCATCTCTTTTAACGACTATTTAACATCTGCCACGCCCAGATGGGCTGTCCGAATGGAACTGTGGTGATTTCTGGGAATTGGAGTGTCCGAAATTAATCCTCAAATGTAAGCACATTTCTTTTAAGCTCTGGATGAGCCCCCACAAGCGTCACTGTCCTCAATCCAGCACAGTTGCCCCATGATCAGGTAGGTGAATACCAAGCCTTATGGCCCCCAATGTTCGCAGGGTGGTGCCCTTCCGACGGCCGTGCAGCCGCATAAACATCAAGCTCCTGGTTGACACACGCAGTTTGGAAGGCACACAAGCAGCTGCGTAAGGCTCAACCTGTTCATTGAATCACTGGTAGGGGCAGCATCCGCCTGCAAGCAGAAAATAAATGCAAATCACTTTTTTGCCTGACCCGTTTCGTTTATTCACTTCTTCAGAGGCAATACCATGATGAACACTCCCCCATCGCTCTTAACGTCTATTTAACATCTGCCACAGCCAGATGGGCTGTCCGAATGGAACTGTGGTGATTTATGGGAATTGGAGTGTCCGAAATTAATCCTCAAATGGAAGCACATTTCTTTTAAGCTCTGGATGAGCCCCCACAAGCGTCACTGTCCTCAATCCAGCACAGTTGCCCCATGATCAGGTAGGTGAATACCAAGCCTTATGGCCCCCAATGTTCGCGGGGTGGTGCCCTTCCGACTGCCGTGCAGCCGCCAAAACATCAAGCTCCTGGTTGACACACGCCGTTTGGAAGACACACGAGCAGCTGCGTAAGGCTCAACCTGTTCCTTGAATCACCGGTACGGGCAGCATCCGCCTGCAAGCAGAAAATAAATGCAAATCACTTTTTTGCCTGACGCGTTTCGTTTATTCATTTCTTCAGAGGCAATACCATGATGAACACTCCCCCATCTCTTTTAACGACTATTTAACATCTGCCACGCCCAGATGGGCTGTCCGAATGGAACTGTGGTTATTTCTGGGAATTGGAGTGTCCGAAATTAATCCTCAAATGGAAGCACATTTCTTTTAAGCTCTGGATGAGCCCCCACAAGCGTCACTGTCCTCAATCCAGCACAGTTGCCCCATGATCAGGTAGGTGAATACCAAGCCTTATGGCCCCTAAGGTTCGCGGGGTGGTGCCCTTCCGACGGCCGTGCAGCCGCCAAAACATCAAGCTCCTGGTTGACACACGCAGTTTGGACGGCACACGAGCAGCTGCGTAAAGCTCAACCTGTTCCTTGAATCACTGGTACGGGCAGCATCCGCCTGCAGGAAGGAAATAAATGCAAATCACTTTTTTGCCTGACGCGTTTTGTTTATTCACTTCTTCAGAGGCAATACCATGATGAACACTCCCCCATCGCTTTTAACGTCTATTTAACATCTGCCACACCCAGATGGGCTGTCTGAATGGAACTGTGGTGATTTCTGGGAATTGGAGTATCCGAAATTAATCCTCAAATGGAAGCACATTTCTTTTAAACTCTGGATGAGCCCCCACAAGCGTCACTGTCCTCAATCCAGCACAGTTGCCCCATGATCAGGTAGGTGAATACCAAGCCTTGTAGCCCCCAATGTTTGCCGGGTGGTGCCCTTCCGACGGCCGTGCAGCCGCCAAAACATCAAGCTCCTGGTTGACACATGCAGTTTGGAAGGCACACAAGCAGCTGCGTAAGGCTCAACCTGTTCCTTGAATCACTGGTACGGGCAGCATCCGCCTGCAAGCAGAAAATAAATGCAAATCACTTTTTTGCCTGACGCGTTTCGTTTATTCACTTCTTCAGAGGCAATACCATGATGACCACTCCTCTATCGCTTTTAACGTCTATTTAACATCTGCCAAGCCCAGATGGGCTGTCCGAATGGAACTGTGGTGATTTCTGGGAATTGGAGTATCCGAAATTAATCCTCAAATGGAAGCACATTTCTTTTAAACTCTGGATGAGCCCCCACAAGCGTCACTGTCCTCAATCCAGCACAGTTGCCCCATGATCAGGTAGGTGAATACCAAGCCTTATGGCCCCCAATGTTCACGGGGTGGTGCCCTTCCGACGGCCGTGCAGCCGCATAAACATCAAGCTCCTAGTTGACACACGCAGTTTGGAAGGCACAAGAGCAGCTGCGTAAGGCTTAACCTGTTCCTTGAATCACTGGTACGGGCAGCATCCGCCTGCAAGCAGAAAATAAATGCAAATCACTTTTTTGCCTGACCCGTTTAGTTTATTCACTTCTCCAGAGGCAATACCATGATGAACACTCCCCCATCGCTCTTAACGTCTATTTAACATCTGCCACAGCCAGATGGGCTGTCCGAATGGAACTGTGGTGATTTCTGGGAATTGGAGTGTCCGAAATTAATCCTCAAATGGAAGCACATTTCTTTTAAGCTCTGGATGAGCCCCCACAAGCGTCACTGTCCTCAATCCAGCCGAGTTTCCCCATGATCAGGTAGGTGAATACCAAGCCTTACGGCCCCCAATGTTCGCGGGGTGGTGCCCTTCCGACTGCCGTGCAGCCGCCAAACATCAAGCTCCTGGTTGACACACGCAGTTTGGAAGACACACGAGCAGCTGCGTAAGGCTCAACCTGTTCCTTGAATCACTGGTACGGGCAGCATCCGCCTGCAAGCAGAAAATAAATGCAAATCACTTTTTTGCCTGACGCGTTTCGTTTATTCACTTCGTCAGAGGCAATACCATGATGAACACTCCCCCATCGCTTTTAACGACTATTTAACATCTGCCACGCCCAGATGGGCTATCCGAATGGAACTGTGGTTATTTCTGGGAATTGGAGTGTCCGAAATTGATCCTCAAATGGAAGCACATTTCTTTTAAGGTCTGGATGAGCCCCCACAAGCGTCACTGTCCTCAATCCAGCACAGTTGTCCCATGATCAGGTAGGTGAATACCAAGCCTTATGGCCCCTAATGTTCGCGGGGTGGTGCCCTTCCGACGGCCGTGCAGCCACCAAAACATCATGCTCCTGGTTGACACACTCAGTTTGGAAGGCACACGAGCAGCTTCGTAAGGCTCAACCTGTTCCTTGAATCACTGGTACAGGCAGCATCCGCCTGCAAGCAGAAAATAAATGCAAATCACTTTTTTGCCTGACGCTTTTCATTTATTCACTTCTTCAGAGGCAATACCATGATGAACACTCCCCCATCGCTTTTAACGTCTATTTAACATCTGCCACGCCCAGATGGGCTGTCCGAATGGAACTGTGGTGATTTCTGGGAATTGGAGTATCCGAAATTAATCCTCAAATGAAAGCACATTTCTTTTAAACTCTGGATGAGCCCCCACAAGCGTCACTGTCCTCAATCCAGCACAGTTGCCCCATGATCAGGTAGGTGAATACCAAGCCTTATGGCCCCCAATGTTCACAGGGTGGTGCCCTTCCGACGGCCGTGCAGCCGCATAAACATCAAGCTCCTAGTTGACACACGCAGTTTGGAAGGCACAAGAGCAGCTGCGTAAGGCTTAACCTGTTCCTTGAATCACTGGTACGGGCAGCATCCGCCTGCAAGCAGAAAATAAATGCAAATCACTTTTTTGCCTGACCCGTTTAGTTTATTCACTTCTTCAGAGGCAATACCATGATGAACACTCCCCCATCGCTCTTAACGTCTATTTAACATCTGCCACAGCCAAATGGGCTGTCCGAATGGAACTGTGGTGATTTCTGGGAATTGGAGTGTCCGAAATTAATCCTCAAATGGAAGCACATTTCTTTTAAGCTCTGGATGAGCCCCCACAAGCGTCACTGTCCTCAATCCAGCCGAGTTGCCCCATGATCAGGTAGGTGAATACCAAGCCTTACGGCCCCCAATGTTCGCGGGGTGGTGCCCTTCCGACTGCCGTGCAGCCGCCAAAACATCAAGCTCCTGGTTGACACACGCAGTTTGGAAGACACACGAGCAGCTGCGTAAGGCTCAACCTGTTCCTTGAATCACTGGTACGGGCAGCATCCGCCTGCAAGCAGAAAATAAATGCAAATCACTTTTTTGCCTGACGCGTTTCGTTTATTCACTTCGTCAGAGGCAATACCATGATGAACACTCCCCCATCGCTTTTAACGACTATTTAACATCTGCCACGCCCAGATGGGCTATCCGAATGGAACTGTGGTTATTTCTGGGAATTGGAGTGTCCGAAATTGATCCTCAAATGGAAGCACATTTCTTTTAAGTCTGGATGAGCCCCCACAAGCGTCACTGTCCTCAATCCAGCACAGTTGCCCCATGATCAGGTAGGTGAATACCAAGCCTTATGGCCCCTAATGTTCGCGGGGTGGTGCCCTTCCGACGGCCGTGCAGCCACCAAAACATCATGCTCCTGGTTGACACACTCAGTTTGGAAGGCACACGAGCAGCTTCGTGAGGCTCAACCTGTTCCTTGAATCACTGGTACAGGCAGCATCCGCCTGCAAGCAGAAAATAAATGCAAATCACTTTTTTGCCTGACGCGTTTCGTTTATTCACTTCTTCAGAGGCAATACCATGATGAACACTCCCCCATCGCTTTTAACGTCTATTTAACATCTGCCACGCCCAGATGGGCTGTCCGAATGGAACTGTGGTGATTTCTGGGAATTGGAGTATCCGAAATTAATCCTCAAATGGAAGCACATTTCTTTTAAACTCTGGATGAGCCCCCACAAGCGTCACTGTCCTCAATCCAGCACAGTTGCCCCATGATCAGGTAGGTGAATACCAAGCCTTATGGCCCCCAATGTTCACGGGGTGGTGCCCTTCCGACGGCCGTGCAGCCGCATAAACATCAAGCTCCTAGTTGACACACGCAGTTTGGAAGGCACAAGAGCAGCTGCGTAAGGCTTAACCTGTTCCTTGAATCACTGGTACGGGCAGCATCCGCCTGCAAGCAGAAAATAAATGCAAATCACTTTTTTGCCTGACCCGTTTAGTTTATTCACTTCTTCAGAGGCAATACCATGATGAACACTCCCCCATCGCTCTTAACGTCTATTTAACATCTGCCACAGCCAAATGGGCTGTCCGAATGGAACTGTGGTGATTTCTGGGAATTGGAGTGTCCGAAATTAATCCTCAAATGGAAGCACATTTCTTTTAAGCTCTGGATGAGCCCCCACAAGCGTCACTGTCCTCAATCCAGCCGAGTTGCCCCATGATCAGGTAGGTGAATACCAAGCCTTACGGCCCCCAATGTTCGCGGGGTGGTGCCCTTCCGACTGCCGTGCAGCCGCCAAAACATCAAGCTCCTGGTTGACACACGCAGTTTGGAAGACACACGAGCAGCTGCGTAAGGCTCAACCTGTTCCTTGAATCACTGGTACGGGCAGCATCCGCCTGCAAGCAGAAAATAAATGCAAATCACTTTTTTGCCTGACGCGTTTCGTTTATTCACTTCGTCAGAGGCAATACCATGATGAACACTCCCCCATCGCTTTTAACGACTATTTAACATCTGCCACGCCCAGATGGGCTATCCGAATGGAACTGTGGTTATTTCTGGGAATTGGAGTGTCCGAAATTGATCCTCAAATGGAAGCACATTTCTTTTAAGGTCTGGATGAGCCCCCACAAGCGTCACTGTCCTCAATCCAGCACAGTTGCCCCATGATCAGGTAGGTGAATACCAAGCCTTATGGCCCCTAATGTTCGCGGGGTGGTGCCCTTCCGACGGCCGTGCAGCCACCAAAACATCATGCTCCTGGTTGACACACTCAGTTTGGAAGGCACACGAGCAGCTGCGTAAGGCTCAACCTGTTCCTTGAATCACTGGTACAGGCAGCATCCGCCTGCAAGCAGAAAATAAATGCAAATCACTTTTTTGCCTGACGCGTTTCGTTTATTCACTTCTTCAGAGGCAATACCATGATGAACACTCCCCCATCGCTTTTAACGTCTATTTAACATCTGCCACGCCGAGATGGGCTGTTAGAATGGAACTGTGGTGATTTCTGGGAATTGGAGTGTCCAAAATTAATCCT
Source organism: Lissotriton vulgaris (assembly GCF_964263255.1). NCBI lineage: Eukaryota > Metazoa > Chordata > Amphibia > Caudata > Salamandridae > Lissotriton > Lissotriton vulgaris. The sequence continues at coordinate 204,185 of NW_028250261.1, forward strand.
CAAATGGAAGCACATTTCTTTTAAGCTCTGGGTGAGCCCCCACAAGCGTCACTGTCCTCAATCCAGCACAGTTGCCCCATGATCAGGTAGGTGAATACCAAGCCTTATGGCCCCCAATGTTCGCGGGGTGGTGCCCTTCCGACGGCCGTGCAGCCGCCAAAACATTGAGCTCCTGGTTGACATACGCAGTTTGGAAGGCACACGAGCAGCTGCGTAAGGCTCAACCTGTTCCTTGAATCACTGGTACGGGCAGCATCCGCCTGCAAGCAGAAAATAAATGCAAATCACTTTTTTGCCTGACGCGTTTCGTTTATTCCCTTCTACAGAATAAATACCATGATAAACACTCCCCCATCGCTTTTAACGTCTATTTAACATCTACCAAGCCCAGATGGGCGGTCCAAATGGAACTGTGGTGATTTCTGGGAATTGGAGTGTCCGAAATTATTCCTCAAATAGAAGGACATTTCTTTTAAGCTCTGGTTGAGCCCCCACAAGCATCACTGTCCTCAGTCCAGCACAGTTGCCCCATGAACAGGTAGGTGAATACCAAGACTTATGGCCCCCAATGTTCGCGGGGTGGTGCCCTTCCAACGGCCGTGCAGCCTCCAAAACATCAAGCTCCTGGTTGACACACACAGTTTGGAAGGCACACGAGCAGCTGCGTAAGGCTCAACCTGTTCCTTGAATCACTGGTACGGCAGCATCCGCCTGCAAGCAGAAAATAAACGTAAATCACTTTTTTGCCTGACGCGTTTCGTTTATTCACTTCTTCAGAGGCAATACCATGATGAACACTCCCCCATCGCTTTTAACATCTATTTAACATCTGCCAAACCCAGATGGGCTGTCCGAATGGAACTGTGGTGATGTCTGGGAATTGGAGTGTCCGAAATTAATCCGCAAATGGAAGCACATTTCTTTTAAGCTCTGGATGAGCCCCCACAAGCGTCACTGTCCTCAATCCAGCACAGTTGCCCCATGAGATAGTAGGTAAATACCAAGCCTTATGGCCCCCAATGTTCGCGGGGTGGTGCCCTTCCGACGGCCGTGCAGCTGCCAAAACATCAAGCTCCTGGTTGACACATGCAGTTTGGAAGGCACACGAGCAGCTGCGTAAGGCTCAACCTGTTCCTTGAATCACTGGTACGGGCAGCATCCGCCTGCAAGCAGAAAATAAATGCAAATCACTTTTTTTGCCTGACGCGTTTCGTTTATTCACTTCTTCAGAGGCAATACCATGATGAACACTCCCCCATCGCTTTTAACGTCTATTTAACATCTGCCACGCCCAGATGGGCTGTCCGAATGGAACTGTGGTGATTTCTGGGAATTGGAGTATCCGAAATTAATCCTCAAATGGAAGCACATTTCTTTTAAACTCTGGATGAGCCCCCACAAGCGTCACTGTCCTCAATCCAGCACAGTTGCCCCATGATCAGGTAGGTGAATACCAAGCCTTGTGGCCCCCAATGTTCGCTGGGTGGTGCCCTTCTGACGGCCATGCAGCCGCCAAAACATCAAGCTCCTGGTTGACACACGCAGTTTGGAAGGCACACGAGCAGCTGCGTAAGGCTCAACCTGTTCCTTGAATCACTGGTACGCGCACCATCCGCCTGCAAGCAGAAAATAAATGCAAATCACTTTTTTGCCTGACCCGTTTAGTTTATTCACTTCTCCAGAGGCAATACCATGATGAACACTCCCCCATCGCTCTTAACGTCTATTTAACATCTGCCACAGCCAGATGGGCTGTCCGAATGGAACTGTGGTGATTTCTGGGAATTGGAGTGTCCGAAATTAATCCTCAAATGGAAGCACATTTCTTTTAAGCTCTGGATGAGCCCCCACAAGCGTCACTGTCCTCAATCCAGCCGAGTTTCCCCATGATCAGGTAGGTGAATACCAAGCCTTACGGCCCCCAATGTTCGCGGGGTGGTGCCCTTCCGACTGCCGTGCAGCCGCCAAACATCAAGCTCCTGGTTGACACACGCAGTTTGGAAGACACACGAGCAGCTGCGTAAGGCTCAACCTGTTCCTTGAATCACTGGTACGGGCAGCATCCGCCTGCAAGCAGAAAATAAATGCAAATCACTTTTTTGCCTGACGCGTTTCGTTTATTCACTTCGTCAGAGGCAATACCATGATGAACACTCCCCCATCGCTTTTAACGACTATTTAACATCTGCCATGCCCAGATGGGCTATCCGAATGGAACTGTGGTTATTTCTGGGAATTGGAGTGTCCGAAATTGATCCTCAAATGGAAGCACATTTCTTTTAAGGTCTGGATGAGCCCCCACAAGCGTCACTGTCCTCAATCCAGCACAGTTGTCCCATGATCAGGTAGGTGAATACCAAGCCTTATGGCCCCTAATGTTCGCGGGGTGGTGCCCTTCCGACGGCCGTGCAGCCACCAAAACATCATGCTCCTGGTTGACACACTCAGTTTGGAAGGCACACGAGCAGCTTCGTAAGGCTCAACCTGTTCCTTGAATCACTGGTACAGGCAGCATCCGCCTGCAAGCAGAAAATAAATGCAAATCACTTTTTTGCCTGACGCTTTTCATTTATTCACTTCTTCAGAGGCAATACCATGATGAACACTCCCCCATCGCTTTTAACGTCTATTTAACATCTGCCACGCCCAGATGGGCTGTCCGAATGGAACTGTGGTGATTTCTGGGAATTGGAGTATCCGAAATTAATCCTCAAATGAAAGCACATTTCTTTTAAACTCTGGATGAGCCCCCACAAGCGTCACTGTCCTCAATCCAGCACAGTTGCCCCATGATCAGGTAGGTGAATACCAAGCCTTATGGCCCCCAATGTTCACAGGGTGGTGCCCTTCCGACGGCCGTGCAGCCGCATAAACATCAAGCTCCTAGTTGACACACGCAGTTTGGAAGGCACAAGAGCAGCTGCGTAAGGCTTAACCTGTTCCTTGAATCACTGGTACCGGCAGCATCCGCCTGCAAGCAGAAAATAAATGCAAATCACTTTTTTGCCTGACCCGTTTAGTTTATTCACTTCTTCAGAGGCAATACCATGATGAACACTCCCCCATCGCTCTTAACGTCTATTTAACATCTGCCACAGCCAAATGGGCTGTCCGAATGGAACTGTGGTGATTTCTGGGAATTGGAGTGTCCGAAATTAATCCTCAAATGGAAGCACATTTCTTTTAAGCTCTGGATGAGCCCCCACAAGCGTCACTGTCCTCAATCCAGCACAGTTGCCCCATGATCAGGTAGGTGAATACCAAGCCTTATGGCCCCCAATGTTCGCTGGGTGGTGCCCTTCCGACTGCCGTGCAGCCGCCAAAACATCAAGCTCCTGGTTGACACACGCCGTTTGGAAGACACACGAGCAGCTGCGTAAGGCTCAACCTGTTCCTTGAATCACCGGTACGGGCAGCATCCGCCTGCAAGCAGAAAATAAATGCAAATCACTTTTTTGCCTGACGCGTTTCGTTTATTCATTTCTTCAGAGGCAATACCATGATGAACACTCCCCCATCTCTTTTAACGACTATTTAACATCTGCCACGCCCAGATGGGCTGTCCGAATGGAACTGTGGTGATTTCTGGGAATTGGAGTGTCCGAAATTAATCCTCAAATGTAAGCACATTTCTTTTAAGCTCTGGATGAGCCCCCACAAGCGTCACTGTCCTCAATCCAGCACAGTTGCCCCATGATCAGGTAGGTGAATACCAAGCCTTATGGCCCCCAATGTTCGCAGGGTGGTGCCCTTCCGACGGCCGTGCAGCCGCATAAACATCAAGCTCCTGGTTGACACACGCAGTTTGGAAGGCACACAAGCAGCTGCGTAAGGCTCAACCTGTTCATTGAATCACTGGTAGGGGCAGCATCCGCCTGCAAGCAGAAAATAAATGCAAATCACTTTTTTGCCTGACCCGTTTCGTTTATTCACTTCTTCAGAGGCAATACCATGATGAACACTCCCCCATCGCTCTTAACGTCTATTTAACATCTGCCACAGCCAGATGGGCTGTCCGAATGGAACTGTGGTGATTTATGGGAATTGGAGTGTCCGAAATTAATCCTCAAATGGAAGCACATTTCTTTTAAGCTCTGGATGAGCCCCCACAAGCGTCACTGTCCTCAATCCAGCACAGTTGCCCCATGATCAGGTAGGTGAATACCAAGCCTTATGGCCCCCAATGTTCGCGGGGTGGTGCCCTTCCGACTGCCGTGCAGCCGCCAAAACATCAAGCTCCTGGTTGACACACGCCGTTTGGAAGACACACGAGCAGCTGCGTAAGGCTCAACCTGTTCCTTGAATCACCGGTACGGGCAGCATCCGCCTGCAAGCAGAAAATAAATGCAAATCACTTTTTTGCCTGACGCGTTTCGTTTATTCATTTCTTCAGAGGCAATACCATGATGAACACTCCCCCATCTCTTTTAACGACTATTTAACATCTGCCACGCCCAGATGGGCTGTCCGAATGGAACTGTGGTTATTTCTGGGAATTGGAGTGTCCGAAATTAATCCTCAAATGGAAGCACATTTCTTTTAAGCTCTGGATGAGCCCCCACAAGCGTCACTGTCCTCAATCCAGCACAGTTGCCCCATGATCAGGTAGGTGAATACCAAGCCTTATGGCCCCTAAGGTTCGCGGGGTGGTGCCCTTCCGACGGCCGTGCAGCCGCCAAAACATCAAGCTCCTGGTTGACACACGCAGTTTGGACGGCACACGAGCAGCTGCGTAAAGCTCAACCTGTTCCTTGAATCACTGGTACGGGCAGCATCCGCCTGCAGGAAGGAAATAAATGCAAATCACTTTTTTGCCTGACGCGTTTTGTTTATTCACTTCTTCAGAGGCAATACCATGATGAACACTCCCCCATCGCTTTTAACGTCTATTTAACATCTGCCACACCCAGATGGGCTGTCTGAATGGAACTGTGGTGATTTCTGGGAATTGGAGTATCCGAAATTAATCCTCAAATGGAAGCACATTTCTTTTAAACTCTGGATGAGCCCCCACAAGCGTCACTGTCCTCAATCCAGCACAGTTGCCCCATGATCAGGTAGGTGAATACCAAGCCTTGTAGCCCCCAATGTTTGCCGGGTGGTGCCCTTCCGACGGCCGTGCAGCCGCCAAAACATCAAGCTCCTGGTTGACACATGCAGTTTGGAAGGCACACAAGCAGCTGCGTAAGGCTCAACCTGTTCCTTGAATCACTGGTACGGGCAGCATCCGCCTGCAAGCAGAAAATAAATGCAAATCACTTTTTTGCCTGACGCGTTTCGTTTATTCACTTCTTCAGAGGCAATACCATGATGACCACTCCTCTATCGCTTTTAACGTCTATTTAACATCTGCCAAGCCCAGATGGGCTGTCCGAATGGAACTGTGGTGATTTCTGGGAATTGGAGTATCCGAAATTAATCCTCAAATGGAAGCACATTTCTTTTAAACTCTGGATGAGCCCCCACAAGCGTCACTGTCCTCAATCCAGCACAGTTGCCCCATGATCAGGTAGGTGAATACCAAGCCTTATGGCCCCCAATGTTCACGGGGTGGTGCCCTTCCGACGGCCGTGCAGCCGCATAAACATCAAGCTCCTAGTTGACACACGCAGTTTGGAAGGCACAAGAGCAGCTGCGTAAGGCTTAACCTGTTCCTTGAATCACTGGTACGGGCAGCATCCGCCTGCAAGCAGAAAATAAATGCAAATCACTTTTTTGCCTGACCCGTTTAGTTTATTCACTTCTCCAGAGGCAATACCATGATGAACACTCCCCCATCGCTCTTAACGTCTATTTAACATCTGCCACAGCCAGATGGGCTGTCCGAATGGAACTGTGGTGATTTCTGGGAATTGGAGTGTCCGAAATTAATCCTCAAATGGAAGCACATTTCTTTTAAGCTCTGGATGAGCCCCCACAAGCGTCACTGTCCTCAATCCAGCCGAGTTTCCCCATGATCAGGTAGGTGAATACCAAGCCTTACGGCCCCCAATGTTCGCGGGGTGGTGCCCTTCCGACTGCCGTGCAGCCGCCAAACATCAAGCTCCTGGTTGACACACGCAGTTTGGAAGACACACGAGCAGCTGCGTAAGGCTCAACCTGTTCCTTGAATCACTGGTACGGGCAGCATCCGCCTGCAAGCAGAAAATAAATGCAAATCACTTTTTTGCCTGACGCGTTTCGTTTATTCACTTCGTCAGAGGCAATACCATGATGAACACTCCCCCATCGCTTTTAACGACTATTTAACATCTGCCACGCCCAGATGGGCTATCCGAATGGAACTGTGGTTATTTCTGGGAATTGGAGTGTCCGAAATTGATCCTCAAATGGAAGCACATTTCTTTTAAGGTCTGGATGAGCCCCCACAAGCGTCACTGTCCTCAATCCAGCACAGTTGTCCCATGATCAGGTAGGTGAATACCAAGCCTTATGGCCCCTAATGTTCGCGGGGTGGTGCCCTTCCGACGGCCGTGCAGCCACCAAAACATCATGCTCCTGGTTGACACACTCAGTTTGGAAGGCACACGAGCAGCTTCGTAAGGCTCAACCTGTTCCTTGAATCACTGGTACAGGCAGCATCCGCCTGCAAGCAGAAAATAAATGCAAATCACTTTTTTGCCTGACGCTTTTCATTTATTCACTTCTTCAGAGGCAATACCATGATGAACACTCCCCCATCGCTTTTAACGTCTATTTAACATCTGCCACGCCCAGATGGGCTGTCCGAATGGAACTGTGGTGATTTCTGGGAATTGGAGTATCCGAAATTAATCCTCAAATGAAAGCACATTTCTTTTAAACTCTGGATGAGCCCCCACAAGCGTCACTGTCCTCAATCCAGCACAGTTGCCCCATGATCAGGTAGGTGAATACCAAGCCTTATGGCCCCCAATGTTCACAGGGTGGTGCCCTTCCGACGGCCGTGCAGCCGCATAAACATCAAGCTCCTAGTTGACACACGCAGTTTGGAAGGCACAAGAGCAGCTGCGTAAGGCTTAACCTGTTCCTTGAATCACTGGTACGGGCAGCATCCGCCTGCAAGCAGAAAATAAATGCAAATCACTTTTTTGCCTGACCCGTTTAGTTTATTCACTTCTTCAGAGGCAATACCATGATGAACACTCCCCCATCGCTCTTAACGTCTATTTAACATCTGCCACAGCCAAATGGGCTGTCCGAATGGAACTGTGGTGATTTCTGGGAATTGGAGTGTCCGAAATTAATCCTCAAATGGAAGCACATTTCTTTTAAGCTCTGGATGAGCCCCCACAAGCGTCACTGTCCTCAATCCAGCCGAGTTGCCCCATGATCAGGTAGGTGAATACCAAGCCTTACGGCCCCCAATGTTCGCGGGGTGGTGCCCTTCCGACTGCCGTGCAGCCGCCAAAACATCAAGCTCCTGGTTGACACACGCAGTTTGGAAGACACACGAGCAGCTGCGTAAGGCTCAACCTGTTCCTTGAATCACTGGTACGGGCAGCATCCGCCTGCAAGCAGAAAATAAATGCAAATCACTTTTTTGCCTGACGCGTTTCGTTTATTCACTTCGTCAGAGGCAATACCATGATGAACACTCCCCCATCGCTTTTAACGACTATTTAACATCTGCCACGCCCAGATGGGCTATCCGAATGGAACTGTGGTTATTTCTGGGAATTGGAGTGTCCGAAATTGATCCTCAAATGGAAGCACATTTCTTTTAAGGTCTGGATGAGCCCCCACAAGCGTCACTGTCCTCAATCCAGCACAGTTGCCCCATGATCAGGTAGGTGAATACCAAGCCTTATGGCCCCTAATGTTCGCGGGGTGGTGCCCTTCCGACGGCCGTGCAGCCACCAAAACATCATGCTCCTGGTTGACACACTCAGTTTGGAAGGCACACGAGCAGCTTCGTGAGGCTCAACCTGTTCCTTGAATCACTGGTACAGGCAGCATCCGCCTGCAAGCAGAAAATAAATGCAAATCACTTTTTTGCCTGACGCGTTTCGTTTATTCACTTCTTCAGAGGCAATACCATGATGAACACTCCCCCATCGCTTTTAACGTCTATTTAACATCTGCCACGCCCAGATGGGCTGTCCGAATGGAACTGTGGTGATTTCTGGGAATTGGAGTATCCGAAATTAATCCTCAAATGGAAGCACATTTCTTTTAAACTCTGGATGAGCCCCCACAAGCGTCACTGTCCTCAATCCAGCACAGTTGCCCCATGATCAGGTAGGTGAATACCAAGCCTTATGGCCCCCAATGTTCACGGGGTGGTGCCCTTCCGACGGCCGTGCAGCCGCATAAACATCAAGCTCCTAGTTGACACACGCAGTTTGGAAGGCACAAGAGCAGCTGCGTAAGGCTTAACCTGTTCCTTGAATCACTGGTACGGGCAGCATCCGCCTGCAAGCAGAAAATAAATGCAAATCACTTTTTTGCCTGACCCGTTTAGTTTATTCACTTCTTCAGAGGCAATACCATGATGAACACTCCCCCATCGCTCTTAACGTCTATTTAACATCTGCCACAGCCAAATGGGCTGTCCGAATGGAACTGTGGTGATTTCTGGGAATTGGAGTGTCCGAAATTAATCCTCAAATGGAAGCACATTTCTTTTAAGCTCTGGATGAGCCCCCACAAGCGTCACTGTCCTCAATCCAGCCGAGTTGCCCCATGATCAGGTAGGTGAATACCAAGCCTTACGGCCCCCAATGTTCGCGGGGTGGTGCCCTTCCGACTACCGTGCAGCCGCCAAAACATCAAGCTCCTGGTTGACACACGCAGTTTGGAAGACACACGAGCAGCTGCGTAAGGCTCAACCTGTTCCTTGAATCACTGGTACGGGCAGCATCCGCCTGCAAGCAGAAAATAAATGCAAATCACTTTTTTGCCTGACGCGTTTCGTTTATTCACTTCGTCAGAGGCAATACCATGATGAACACTCCCCCATCGCTTTTAACGACTATTTAACATCTGCCACGCCCAGATGGGCTATCCGAATGGAACTGTGGTTATTTCTGGGAATTGGAGTGTCCGAAATTGATCCTCAAATGGAAGCACATTTCTTTTAAGGTCTGGATGAGCCCCCACAAGCGTCACTGTCCTCAATCCAGCACAGTTGCCCCATGATCAGGTAGGTGAATACCAAGCCTTATGGCCCCTAATGTTCGCGGGGTGGTGCCCTTCCGACGGCCGTGCAGCCACCAAAACATCATGCTCCTGGTTGACACACTCAGTTTGGAAGGCACACGAGCAGCTGCGTAAGGCTCAACCTGTTCCTTGAATCACTGGTACAGGCAGCATCCGCCTGCAAGCAGAAAATAAATGCAAATCACTTTTTTGCCTGACGCGTTTCGTTTATTCACTTCTTCAGAGGCAATACCATGATGAACACTCCCCCATCGCTTTTAACGTCTATTTAACATCTGCCACGCCGAGATGGGCTGTTAGAATGGAACTGTGGTGATTTCTGGGAATTGGAGTGTCCAAAATTAATCCTCAAATGGAAGCACATTTCTTTTAAGCTCTGGGTGAGCCCCCACAAGCGTCACTGTCCTCAATCCAGCACAGTTGCCCCATGATCAGGTAGGTGAATACCAAGCCTTATGGCCCCCAATGTTCGCGGGGTGGTGCCCTTCCGACGGCCGTGCAGCCGCCAAAACATTGAGCTCCTGGTTGACATACGCAGTTTGGAAGGCACACGAGCAGCTGCGTAAGGCTCAACCTGTTCCTTGAATCACTGGTACGGGCAGCATCCGCCTGCAAGCAGAAAATAAATGCAAATCACTTTTTTGCCTGACGCGTTTCGTTTATTCCCTTCTACAGAATAAATACCATGATAAACACTCCCCCATCGCTTTTAACGTCTATTTAACATCTACCAAGCCCAGATGGGCGGTCCAAATGGAACTGTGGTGATTTCTGGGAATTGGAGTGTCCGAAATTATTCCTCAAATAGAAGGACATTTCTTTTAAGCTCTGGTTGAGCCCCCACAAGCATCACTGTCCTCAGTCCAGCACAGTTGCCCCATGAACAGGTAGGTGAATACCAAGACTTATGGCCCCCAATGTTCGCGGGGTGGTGCCCTTCCAACGGCCGTGCAGCCTCCAAAACATCAAGCTCCTGGTTGACACACACAGTTTGGAAGGCACACGAGCAGCTGCGTAAGGCTCAACCTGTTCCTTGAATCACTGGTACGGCAGCATCCGCCTGCAAGCAGAAAATAAACGTAAATCACTTTTTTGCCTGACGCGTTTCGTTTATTCACTTCTTCAGAGGCAATACCATGATGAACACTCCCCCATCGCTTTTAACATCTATTTAACATCTGCCAAACCCAGATGGGCTGTCCGAATGGAACTGTGGTGATGTCTGGGAATTGGAGTGTCCGAAATTAATCCGCAAATGGAAGCACATTTCTTTTAAGCTCTGGATGAGCCCCCACAAGCGTCACTGTCCTCAATCCAGCACAGTTGCCCCATGAGATAGTAGGTAAATACCAAGCCTTATGGCCCCCAATGTTCGCGGGGTGGTGCCCTTCCGACGGCCGTGCAGCTGCCAAAACATCAAGCTCCTGGTTGACACATGCAGTTTGGAAGGCACACGAGCAGCTGCGTAAGGCTCAACCTGTTCCTTGAATCACTGGTACGGGCAGCATCCGCCTGCAAGCAGAAAATAAATGCAAATCACTTTTTTTGCCTGACGCGTTTCGTTTATTCACTTCTTCAGAGGCAATACCATGATGAACACTCCCCCATCGCTTTTAACGTCTATTTAACATCTGCCACGCCCAGATGGGCTGTCCGAATGGAACTGTGGTGATTTCTGGGAATTGGAGTATCCGAAATTAATCCTCAAATGGAAGCACATTTCTTTTAAACTCTGGATGAGCCCCCACAAGCGTCACTGTCCTCAATCCAGCACAGTTGCCCCATGATCAGGTAGGTGAATACCAAGCCTTGTGGCCCCCAATGTTCGCTGGGTGGTGCCCTTCTGACGGCCATGCAGCCGCCAAAACATCAAGCTCCTGGTTGACACACGCAGTTTGGAAGGCACACGAGCAGCTGCGTAAGGCTCAACCTGTTCCTTGAATCACTGGTACGCGCACCATCCGCCTGCAAGCAGAAAATAAATGCAAATCACTTTTTTGCCTGACCCGTTTAGTTTATTCACTTCTCCAGAGGCAATACCATGATGAACACTCCCCCATCGCTCTTAACGTCTATTTAACATCTGCCACAGCCAGATGGGCTGTCCGAATGGAACTGTGGTGATTTCTGGGAATTGGAGTGTCCGAAATTAATCCTCAAATGGAAGCACATTTCTTTTAAGCTCTGGATGAGCCCCCACAAGCGTCACTGTCCTCAATCCAGCCGAGTTTCCCCATGATCAGGTAGGTGAATACCAAGCCTTACGGCCCCCAATGTTCGCGGGGTGGTGCCCTTCCGACTGCCGTGCAGCCGCCAAACATCAAGCTCCTGGTTGACACACGCAGTTTGGAAGACACACGAGCAGCTGCGTAAGGCTCAACCTGTTCCTTGAATCACTGGTACGGGCAGCATCCGCCTGCAAGCAGAAAATAAATGCAAATCACTTTTTTGCCTGACGCGTTTCGTTTATTCACTTCGTCAGAGGCAATACCATGATGAACACTCCCCCATCGCTTTTAACGACTATTTAACATCTGCCATGCCCAGATGGGCTATCCGAATGGAACTGTGGTTATTTCTGGGAATTGGAGTGTCCGAAATTGATCCTCAAATGGAAGCACATTTCTTTTAAGGTCTGGATGAGCCCCCACAAGCGTCACTGTCCTCAATCCAGCACAGTTGTCCCATGATCAGGTAGGTGAATACCAAGCCTTATGGCCCCTAATGTTCGCGGGGTGGTGCCCTTCCGACGGCCGTGCAGCCACCAAAACATCATGCTCCTGGTTGACACACTCAGTTTGGAAGGCACACGAGCAGCTTCGTAAGGCTCAACCTGTTCCTTGAATCACTGGTACAGGCAGCATCCGCCTGCAAGCAGAAAATAAATGCAAATCACTTTTTTGCCTGACGCTTTTCATTTATTCACTTCTTCAGAGGCAATACCATGATGAACACTCCCCCATCGCTTTTAACGTCTATTTAACATCTGCCACGCCCAGATGGGCTGTCCGAATGGAACTGTGGTGATTTCTGGGAATTGGAGTATCCGAAATTAATCCTCAAATGAAAGCACATTTCTTTTAAACTCTGGATGAGCCCCCACAAGCGTCACTGTCCTCAATCCAGCACAGTTGCCCCATGATCAGGTAGGTGAATACCAAGCCTTATGGCCCCCAATGTTCACAGGGTGGTGCCCTTCCGACGGCCGTGCAGCCGCATAAACATCAAGCTCCTAGTTGACACACGCAGTTTGGAAGGCACAAGAGCAGCTGCGTAAGGCTTAACCTGTTCCTTGAATCACTGGTACGGGCAGCATCCGCCTGCAAGCAGAAAATAAATGCAAATCACTTTTTTGCCTGACCCGTTTAGTTTATTCACTTCTTCAGAGGCAATACCATGATGAACACTCCCCCATCGCTCTTAACGTCTATTTAACATCTGCCACAGCCAAATGGGCTGTCCGAATGGAACTGTGGTGATTTCTGGGAATTGGAGTGTCCGAAATTAATCCTCAAATGGAAGCACATTTCTTTTAAGCTCTGGATGAGCCCCCACAAGCGTCACTGTCCTCAATCCAGCCGAGTTGCCCCATGATCAGGTAGGTGAATACCAAGCCTTACGGCCCCCAATGTTCGCGGGGTGGTGCCCTTCCGACTGCCGTGCAGCCGCCAAAACATCAAGCTCCTGGTTGACACACGCAGTTTGGAAGACACACGAGCAGCTGCGTAAGGCTCAACCTGTTCCTTGAATCACTGGTACGGGCAGCATCCGCCTGCAAGCAGAAAATAAATGCAAATCACTTTTTTGCCTGACGCGTTTCGTTTATTCACTTCGTCAGAGGCAATACCATGATGAACACTCCCCCATCGCTTTTAACGACTATTTAACATCTGCCACGCCCAGATGGGCTATCCGAATGGAACTGTGGTTATTTCTGGGAATTGGAGTGTCCGAAATTGATCCTCAAATGGAAGCACATTTCTTTTAAGGTCTGGATGAGCCCCCACAAGCGTCACTGTCCTCAATCCAGCACAGTTGCCCCATGATCAGGTAGGTGAATACCAAGCCTTATGGCCCCTAATGTTCGCGGGGTGGTGCCCTTCCGACGGCCGTGCAGCCACCAAAACATCATGCTCCTAGTTGACACACTCAGTTTGGAAGGCACACGAGCAGCTTCGTGAGGCTCAACCTGTTCCTTGAATCACTGGTACAGGCAGCATCCGCCTGCAAGCAGAAAATAAATGCAAATCACTTTTTTGCCTGACGCGTTTCGTTTATTCACTTCTTCAGAGGCAATACCATGATGAACACTCCCCCATCGCTTTTAACGTCTATTTAACATCTGCCACGCCCAGATGGGCTGTCCGAATGGAACTGTGGTGATTTCTGGGAATTGGAGTATCCGAAATTAATCCTCAAATGGAAGCACATTTCTTTTAAACTCTGGATGAGCCCCCACAAGCGTCACTGTCCTCAATCCAGCACAGTTGCCCCATGATCAGGTAGGTGAATACCAAGCCTTATGGCCCCCAATGTTCACGGGGTGGTGCCCTTCCGACGGCCGTGCAGCCGCATAAACATCAAGCTCCTAGTTGACACACGCAGTTTGGAAGGCACAAGAGCAGCTGCGTAAGGCTTAACCTGTTCCTTGAATCACTGGTACGGGCAGCATCCGCCTGCAAGCAGAAAATAAATGCAAATCACTTTTTTGCCTGACCCGTTTAGTTTATTCACTTCTTCAGAGGCAATACCATGATGAACACTCCCCCATCGCTCTTAACGTCTATTTAACATCTGCCACAGCCAAATGGGCTGTCCGAATGGAACTGTGGTGATTTCTGGGAATTGGAGTGTCCGAAATTAATCCTCAAATGGAAGCACATTTCTTTTAAGCTCTGGATGAGCCCCCACAAGCGTCACTGTCCTCAATCCAGCCGAGTTGCCCCATGATCAGGTAGGTGAATACCAAGCCTTACGGCCCCCAATGTTCGCGGGGTGGTGCCCTTCCGACTGCCGTGCAGCCGCCAAAACATCAAGCTCCTGGTTGACACACGCAGTTTGGAAGACACACGAGCAGCTGCGTAAGGCTCAACCTGTTCCTTGAATCACTGGTACGGGCAGCATCCGCCTGCAAGCAGAAAATAAATGCAAATCACTTTTTTGCCTGACGCGTTTCGTTTATTCACTTCGTCAGAGGCAATACCATGATGAACACTCCCCCATCGCTTTTAACGACTATTTAACATCTGCCACGCCCAGATGGGCTATCCGAATGGAACTGTGGTTATTTCTGGGAATTGGAGTGTCCGAAATTGATCCTCAAATGGAAGCACATTTCTTTTAAGGTCTGGATGAGCCCCCACAAGCGTCACTGTCCTCAATCCAGCACAGTTGCCCCATGATCAGGTAGGTGAATACCAAGCCTTATGGCCCCTAATGTTCGCGGGGTGGTGCCCTTCCGACGGCCGTGCAGCCACCAAAACATCATGCTCCTGGTTGACACACTCAGTTTGGAAGGCACACGAGCAGCTGCGTAAGGCTCAACCTGTTCCTTGAATCACTGGTACAGGCAGCATCCGCCTGCAAGCAGAAAATAAATGCAAATCACTTTTTTGCCTGACGCGTTTCGTTTATTCACTTCTTCAGAGGCAATACCATGATGAACACTCCCCCATCGCTTTTAACGTCTATTTAACATCTGCCACGCCGAGATGGGCTGTTAGAATGGAACTGTGGTGATTTCTGGGAATTGGAGTGTCCAAAATTAATCCTCAAATGGAAGCACATTTCTTTTAAGCTCTGGGTGAGCCCCCACAAGCGTCACTGTCCTCAATCCAGCACAGTTGCCCCATGATCAGGTAGGTGAATACCAAGCCTTATGGCCCCCAATGTTCGCGGGGTGGTGCCCTTCCGACGGCCGTGCAGCCGCCAAAACATTGAGCTCCTGGTTGACATACGCAGTTTGGAAGGCACACGAGCAGCTGCGTAAGGCTCAACCTGTTCCTTGAATCACTGGTACGGGCAGCATCCGCCTGCAAGCAGAAAATAAATGCAAATCACTTTTTTGCCTGACGCGTTTCGTTTATTCCCTTCTACAGAATAAATACCATGATAAACACTCCCCCATCGCTTTTAACGTCTATTTAACATCTACCAAGCCCAGATGGGCGGTCCAAATGGAACTGTGGTGATTTCTGGGAATTGGAGTGTCCGAAATTATTCCTCAAATAGAAGGACATTTCTTTTAAGCTCTGGTTGAGCCCCCACAAGCATCACTGTCCTCAGTCCAGCACAGTTGCCCCATGAACAGGTAGGTGAATACCAAGACTTATGGCCCCCAATGTTCGCGGGGTGGTGCCCTTCCAACGGCCGTGCAGCCTCCAAAACATCAAGCTCCTGGTTGACACACACAGTTTGGAAGGCACACGAGCAGCTGCGTAAGGCTCAACCTGTTCCTTGAATCACTGGTACGGCAGCATCCGCCTGCAAGCAGAAAATAAACGTAAATCACTTTTTTGCCTGACGCGTTTCGTTTATTCACTTCTTCAGAGGCAATACCATGATGAACACTCCCCCATCGCTTTTAACATCTATTTAACATCTGCCAAACCCAGATGGGCTGTCCGAATGGAACTGTGGTGATGTCTGGGAATTGGAGTGTCCGAAATTAATCCGCAAATGGAAGCACATTTCTTTTAAGCTCTGGATGAGCCCCCACAAGCGTCACTGTCCTCAATCCAGCACAGTTGCCCCATGAGATAGTAGGTAAATACCAAGCCTTATGGCCCCCAATGTTCGCGGGGTGGTGCCCTTCCGACGGCCGTGCAGCTGCCAAAACATCAAGCTCCTGGTTGACACATGCAGTTTGGAAGGCACACGAGCAGCTGCGTAAGGCTCAACCTGTTCCTTGAATCACTGGTACGGGCAGCATCCGCCTGCAAGCAGAAAATAAATGCAAATCACTTTTTTTGCCTGACGCGTTTCGTTTATTCACTTCTTCAGAGGCAATACCATGATGAACACTCCCCCATCGCTTTTAACGTCTATTTAACATCTGCCACGCCCAGATGGGCTGTCCGAATGGAACTGTGGTGATTTCTGGGAATTGGAGTATCCGAAATTAATCCTCAAATGGAAGCACATTTCTTTTAAACTCTGGATGAGCCCCCACAAGCGTCACTGTCCTCAATCCAGCACAGTTGCCCCATGATCAGGTAGGTGAATACCAAGCCTTGTGGCCCCCAATGTTCGCTGGGTGGTGCCCTTCTGACGGCCATGCAGCCGCCAAAACATCAAGCTCCTGGTTGACACACGCAGTTTGGAAGGCACACGAGCAGCTGCGTAAGGCTCAACCTGTTCCTTGAATCACTGGTACGCGCACCATCCGCCTGCAAGCAGAAAATAAATGCAAATCACTTTTTTGCCTGACGCGTTTCGTTTATTCACTTCTTCAGAGGCAATACCATGATGAACACTCCCCCATCGCTCTTAACGTCTATTTAACATCTGCCACAGCCAGATGGGCTGTCCGAATGGAACTGTGGTGATTTATGGGAATTGGAGTGTCCGAAATTAATCCTCAAATGGAAGCACATTTCTTTTAAGCTCTGGATGAGCCCCCACAAGCGTCACTGTCCTCAATCCAGCACAGTTGCCCCATGATCAGGTAGGTGAATACCAAGCCTTATGGCCCCCAATGTTCGCGGGGTGGTGCCCTTCCGACTGCCGTGCAGCCGCCAAAACATCAAGCTCCTGGTTGACACACGCCGTTTGGAAGACACACGAGCAGCTGCGTAAGGCTCAACCTGTTCCTTGAATCACCGGTACGGGCAGCATCCGCCTGCAAGCAGAAAATAAATGCAAATCACTTTTTTGCCTGACGCGTTTCGTTTATTCATTTCTTCAGAGGCAATACCATGATGAACACTCCCCCATCTCTTTTAACGACTATTTAACATCTGCCACGCCCAGATGGGCTGTCCGAATGGAACTGTGGTGATTTCTGGGAATTGGAGTGTCCGAAATTAATCCTCAAATGTAAGCACATTTCTTTTAAGCTCTGGATGAGCCCCCACAAGCGTCACTGTCCTCAATCCAGCACAGTTGCCCCATGATCAGGTAGGTGAATACCAAGCCTTATGGCCCCCAATGTTCGCAGGGTGGTGCCCTTCCGACGGCCGTGCAGCCGCATAAACATCAAGCTCCTGGTTGACACACGCAGTTTGGAAGGCACACAAGCAGCTGCGTAAGGCTCAACCTGTTCATTGAATCACTGGTAGGGGCAGCATCCGCCTGCAAGCAGAAAATAAATGCAAATCACTTTTTTGCCTGACCCGTTTCGTTTATTCACTTCTTCAGAGGCAATACCATGATGAACACTCCCCCATTGCTCTTAACGTCTATTTAACATCTGCCACAGCCAGATGGGCTGTCCGAATGGAACTGTGGTGATTTATGGGAATTGGAGTGTACGAAATTAATCCTCAAATGGAAGCACATTTCTTTTAAGCTCTGGATGAGCCCCCACAAGCGTCACTGTCCTCAATCCAGCACAGTTGCCCCATGATCAGGTAGGTGAATACCAAGCCTTATGGCCCCCAATGTTCGCGGGGTGGTGCCCTTCCGACTGCCGTGCAGCCGCCAAAACATCAAGCTCCTGGTTGACACACGCCGTTTGGAAGACACACGAGCAGCTGCGTAAGGCTCAACCTGTTCCTTGAATCACCGGTACGGGCAGCATCCACCTGCAAGCAGAAAATAAATGCAAATCACTTTTTTGCCTGACGCGTTTCGTTTATTCATTTCTTCAGAGGCAATACCATGATGAACACTCCCCCATCTCTTTTAACGACTATTTAACATCTGCCACGCCCAGATGGGCTGTCCGAATGGAACTTTGGTTATTTCTGGGAATTGGAGTGTCCGAAATTAATCCTCAAATGGAAGCACATTTCTTTTAAGCTCTGGATGAGCCCCCACAAGCGTCACTGTCCTCAATCCAGCACAGTTGCCCCATGATCAGGTAG
Source organism: Lissotriton vulgaris (assembly GCF_964263255.1). Lineage (NCBI taxonomy): Eukaryota > Metazoa > Chordata > Amphibia > Caudata > Salamandridae > Lissotriton > Lissotriton vulgaris. Next base: position 222,352 of record NW_028250261.1, read on the forward strand.
GTGAATACCAAGCCTTATGGCCCCTAATGTTCGCGGGGTGGTGCCCTTCCGACGGCCGTGCAGCCGCCAAAACATCAAGCTCCTGGTTGACACACACAGTTTGGACGGCACACGAGCAGCTGCGTAAGGCTCAACCTGTTCCTTGAATCACTGGTACGGGAAGCATCCGCCTGCATGCAGAAAATAAATGCAAATCACTTTTTTGCCTGACGCGGTTTGTTTATTCACTTCTTCAGAGGCAATACCATGATGAACACTCCCCCATCGCTTTTAACGTCTATTTAACATCTGCCACACCCAGATGGGCTGTCTGAATGGAACTGTGGTAATTTCTGGGAATTGGAGTGTCCGAAATTGATCCTCAAATGGAAGCACATTTCTTTTAAGGTCTGGATGAGCCCCCACAAGCGTCACTGTCCTCAATCCAGCACAGTTGTCCCATGATCAGGTAGGTGAATACCAAGCCTTATGGCCCCTAATGTTCGCGGGGTGGTGCCCTTCCGACGGCCGTGCAGCCACCAAAACATCATGCTCCTGGTTGACACACTCAGTTTGGAAGGCACACGAGCAGCTTCGTAAGGCTCAACCTGTTCCTTGAATCACTGGTACAGGCAGCATCCGCCTGCAAGCAGAAAATAAATGCAAATCACTTTTTTGCCTGACGCTTTTCATTTATTCACTTCTTCAGAGGCAATACCATGATGAACACTCCCCCATCGCTTTTAACGTCTATTTAACATCTGCCACGCCCAGATGGGCTGTCCGAATGGAACTGTGGTGATTTCTGGGAATTGGAGTATCCGAAATTAATCCTCAAATGAAAGCACATTTCTTTTAAACTCTGGATGAGCCCCCACAAGCGTCACTGTCCTCAATCCAGCACAGTTGCCCCATGATCAGGTAGGTGAATACCAAGCCTTATGGCCCCCAATGTTCACAGGGTGGTGCCCTTCCGACGGCCGTGCAGCCGCATAAACATCAAGCTCCTAGTTGACACACGCAGTTTGGAAGGCACAAGAGCAGCTGCGTAAGGCTTAACCTGTTCCTTGAATCACTGGTACGGGCAGCATCCGCCTGCAAGCAGAAAATAAATGCAAATCACTTTTTTGCCTGACCCGTTTAGTTTATTCACTTCTTCAGAGGCAATACCATGATGAACACTCCCCCATCGCTCTTAACGTCTATTTAACATCTGCCACAGCCAAATGGGCTGTCCGAATGGAACTGTGGTGATTTCTGGGAATTGGAGTGTCCGAAATTAATCCTCAAATGGAAGCACATTTCTTTTAAGCTCTGGATGAGCCCCCACAAGCGTCACTGTCCTCAATCCAGCCGAGTTGCCCCATGATCAGGTAGGTGAATACCAAGCCTTACGGCCCCCAATGTTCGCGGGGTGGTGCCCTTCCGACTGCCGTGCAGCCGCCAAAACATCAAGCTCCTGGTTGACACACGCAGTTTGGAAGACACACGAGCAGCTGCGTAAGGCTCAACCTGTTCCTTGAATCACTGGTACGGGCAGCATCCGCCTGCAAGCAGAAAATAAATGCAAATCACTTTTTTGCCTGACGCGTTTCGTTTATTCACTTCGTCAGAGGCAATACCATGATGAACACTCCCCCATCGCTTTTAACGACTATTTAACATCTGCCACGCCCAGATGGGCTATCCGAATGGAACTGTGGTTATTTCTGGGAATTGGAGTGTCCGAAATTGATCCTCAAATGGAAGCACATTTCTTTTAAGGTCTGGATGAGCCCCCACAAGCGTCACTGTCCTCAATCCAGCACAGTTGCCCCATGATCAGGTAGGTGAATACCAAGCCTTATGGCCCCTAATGTTCGCGGGGTGGTGCCCTTCCGACGGCCGTGCAGCCACCAAAACATCATGCTCCTGGTTGACACACTCAGTTTGGAAGGCACACGAGCAGCTGCGTAAGGCTCAACCTGTTCCTTGAATCACTGGTACAGGCAGCATCCGCCTGCAAGCAGAAAATAAATGCAAATCACTTTTTTGCCTGACGCGTTTCGTTTATTCACTTCTTCAGAGGCAATACCATGATGAACACTCCCCCATCGCTTTTAACGTCTATTTAACATCTGCCACGCCGAGATGGGCTGTTAGAATGGAACTGTGGTGATTTCTGGGAATTGGAGTGTCCAAAATTAATCCTCAAATGGAAGCACATTTCTTTTAAGCTCTGGGTGAGCCCCCACAAGCGTCACTGTCCTCAATCCAGCACAGTTGCCCCATGATCAGGTAGGTGAATACCAAGCCTTATGGCCCCCAATGTTCGCGGGGTGGTGCCCTTCCGACGGCCGTGCAGCCGCCAAAACATTGAGCTCCTGGTTGACATACGCAGTTTGGAAGGCACACGAGCAGCTGCGTAAGGCTCAACCTGTTCCTTGAATCACTGGTACGGGCAGCATCCGCCTGCAAGCAGAAAATAAATGCAAATCACTTTTTTGCCTGACGCGTTTCGTTTATTCCCTTCTACAGAATAAATACCATGATAAACACTCCCCCATCGCTTTTAACGTCTATTTAACATCTACCAAGCCCAGATGGGCGGTCCAAATGGAACTGTGGTGATTTCTGGGAATTGGAGTGTCCGAAATTATTCCTCAAATAGAAGGACATTTCTTTTAAGCTCTGGTTGAGCCCCCACAAGCATCACTGTCCTCAGTCCAGCACAGTTGCCCCATGAACAGGTAGGTGAATACCAAGACTTATGGCCCCCAATGTTCGCGGGGTGGTGCCCTTCCAACGGCCGTGCAGCCTCCAAAACATCAAGCTCCTGGTTGACACACACAGTTTGGAAGGCACACGAGCAGCTGCGTAAGGCTCAACCTGTTCCTTGAATCACTGGTACGGCAGCATCCGCCTGCAAGCAGAAAATAAACGTAAATCACTTTTTTGCCTGACGCGTTTCGTTTATTCACTTCTTCAGAGGCAATACCATGATGAACACTCCCCCATCGCTTTTAACATCTATTTAACATCTGCCAAACCCAGATGGGCTGTCCGAATGGAACTGTGGTGATGTCTGGGAATTGGAGTGTCCGAAATTAATCCGCAAATGGAAGCACATTTCTTTTAAGCTCTGGATGAGCCCCCACAAGCGTCACTGTCCTCAATCCAGCACAGTTGCCCCATGAGATAGTAGGTAAATACCAAGCCTTATGGCCCCCAATGTTCGCGGGGTGGTGCCCTTCCGACGGCCGTGCAGCTGCCAAAACATCAAGCTCCTGGTTGACACATGCAGTTTGGAAGGCACACGAGCAGCTGCGTAAGGCTCAACCTGTTCCTTGAATCACTGGTACGGGCAGCATCCGCCTGCAAGCAGAAAATAAATGCAAATCACTTTTTTTGCCTGACGCGTTTCGTTTATTCACTTCTTCAGAGGCAATACCATGATGAACACTCCCCCATCGCTTTTAACGTCTATTTAACATCTGCCACGCCCAGATGGGCTGTCCGAATGGAACTGTGGTGATTTCTGGGAATTGGAGTATCCGAAATTAATCCTCAAATGGAAGCACATTTCTTTTAAACTCTGGATGAGCCCCCACAAGCGTCACTGTCCTCAATCCAGCACAGTTGCCCCATGATCAGGTAGGTGAATACCAAGCCTTGTGGCCCCCAATGTTCGCTGGGTGGTGCCCTTCTGACGGCCATGCAGCCGCCAAAACATCAAGCTCCTGGTTGACACACGCAGTTTGGAAGGCACACGAGCAGCTGCGTAAGGCTCAACCTGTTCCTTGAATCACTGGTACGCGCACCATCCGCCTGCAAGCAGAAAATAAATGCAAATCACTTTTTTGCCTGACGGGTTTCGTTTATTCACTTCTTCAGAGGCAATACCATGATGAACACTCCCCCATCGCTCTTAACGTCTATTTAACATCTGCCACAGCCAGATGGGCTGTCCGAATGGAACTGTGGTGATTTATGGGAATTGGAGTGTCCGAAATTAATCCTCAAATGGAAGCACATTTCTTTTAAGCTCTGGATGAGCCCCCACAAGCGTCACTGTCCTCAATCCAGCACAGTTGCCCCATGATCAGGTAGGTGAATACCAAGCCTTATGGCCCCCAATGTTCGCGGGGTGGTGCCCTTCCGACTGCCGTGCAGCCGCCAAAACATCAAGCTCCTGGTTGACACACGCCGTTTGGAAGACACACGAGCAGCTGCGTAAGGCTCAACCTGTTCCTTGAATCACCGGTACGGGCAGCATCCGCCTGCAAGCAGAAAATAAATGCAAATCACTTTTTTGCCTGACGCGTTTCGTTTATTCATTTCTTCAGAGGCAATACCATGATGAACACTCCCCCATCTCTTTTAACGACTATTTAACATCTGCCACGCCCAGATGGGCTGTCCGAATGGAACTGTGGTGATTTCTGGGAATTGGAGTGTCCGAAATTAATCCTCAAATGTAAGCACATTTCTTTTAAGCTCTGGATGAGCCCCCACAAGCGTCACTGTCCTCAATCCAGCACAGTTGCCCCATGATCAGGTAGGTGAATACCAAGCCTTATGGCCCCCAATGTTCGCAAGGTGGTGCCCTTCCGACGGCCGTGCAGCCGCATAAACATCAAGCTCCTGGTTGACACACGCAGTTTGGAAGGCACACAAGCAGCTGCGTAAGGCTCAACCTGTTCATTGAATCACTGGTAGGGGCAGCATCCGCCTGCAAGCAGAAAATAAATGCAAATCACTTTTTTGCCTGACCCGTTTCGTTTATTCACTTCTTCAGAGGCAATACCATGATGAACACTCCCCCATCGCTCTTAACGTCTATTTAACATCTGCCACAGCCAGATGGGCTGTCCGAATGGAACTGTGGTGATTTATGGGAATTGGAGTGTCCGAAATTAATCCTCAAATGGAAGCACATTTCTTTTAAGCTCTGGATGAGCCCCCACAAGCGTCACTGTCCTCAATCCAGCACAGTTGCCCCATGATCAGGTAGGTGAATACCAAGCCTTATGGCCCCCAATGTTCGCGGGGTGGTGCCCTTCCGACTGCCGTGCAGCCGCCAAAACATCAAGCTCCTGGTTGACACACGCCGTTTGGAAGACACACGAGCAGCTGCGTAAGGCTCAACCTGTTCCTTGAATCACCGGTACGGGCAGCATCCACCTGCAAGCAGAAAATAAATGCAAATCACTTTTTTGCCTGACGCGTTTCGTTTATTCATTTCTTCAGAGGCAATACCATGATGAACACTCCCCCATCTCTTTTAACGACTATTTAACATCTGCCACGCCCAGATGGGCTGTCCGAATGGAACTTTGGTTATTTCTGGGAATTGGAGTGTCCGAAATTAATCCTCAAATGGAAGCACATTTCTTTTAAGCTCTGGATGAGCCCCCACAAGCGTCACTGTCCTCAATCCAGCACAGTTGCCCCATGATCAGGTAGGTGAATACCAAGCCTTATGGCCCCTAATGTTCGCGGGGTGGTGCCCTTCCGACGGCCGTGCAGCCGCCAAAACATCAAGCTCCTGGTTGACACACACAGTTTGGACGGCACACGAGCAGCTGCGTAAGGCTCAACCTGTTCCTTGAATCACTGGTACGGGAAGCATCCGCCTGCATGCAGAAAATAAATGCAAATCACTTTTTTGCCTGACGCGTTTTGTTTATTCACTTCTTCAGAGGCAATACCATGATGAACACTCCCCCATCGCTTTTAACGTCTATTTAACATCTGCCACACCCAGATGGGCTGTCTGAATGGAACTGTGGTAATTTCTGGGAATTGGAGTATCCGAAATTAATCCTCAAATGGAAGCACATTTCTTTTAAACTCTGGATGAGCCCCCACAAGTGTCACTGTCCTCAATCCAGCACAGTTGCCCCATGATCAGGTAGGTGAATACCAAGCCTTATGGCCCCCAATGTTCGCGGGGTGGTGCCCTTCCGACGGCCGTGCAGCCGCCAAAACATCAAGCTCCTGGTTGACACACGCAGTTTGGAAGGCACACGAGCAGCTGCGTAAGTCTCAACCTGTTCCTTGAATCACTGGTACGGGCAGCATCCGCCTGCAAGCAGAAAAGAAATGTAAATCACTTTTTTGCCTGACGCGTTTCGTTCATTCACTTCTTCAGAGGCAATACCATGATGAACACTCCCCCATCGCTTTTAACGTCTATTTAACATCTGCCATGCCCAGATGGGCTGTCCGAATGGAACTGTGGTGATTTCTGGGAATTGGAGTATCCGAAATTAATCCTCAAATGGAAGCACATTTCTTTTAAACTCTGGATGAGCCCCCACAAGCGTCACTGTCCTCAATCCAGCACAGTTGCCCCATGATCAGGTAGGTGAATACCAAGCCTTGTAGCCCCCAATGTTTGCCGGGTGGTGCCCTTCCGATGGCCGTGCAGCCGCCAAAACATCAAGCTCCTGGTTGACACATGCAGTTTGGAAGGCACACAAGCAGCTGCGTAAGGCTCAACCTGTTCCTTGAATCACTGGTACGGGCAGCATCCGCCTGCAAGCAGAAAATAAATGCAAATCACTTTTTTGCCTGACGCGTTTCGTTTATTCACTTCTTCAGAGGCAATACCATGATGACCACTCCTCTATCGCTTTTAACGTCTATTTAACATCTGCCAAGCCCAGATGGGCTGTCCGAATGGAACTGTGGTGATTTCTGGGAATTGGAGTATCCGAAATTAATCCTCAAATGGAAGCACATTTCTTTTAAACTCTGGATGAGCCCCCACAAGCGTCACTGTCCTCAATCCAGCACAGTTGCCCCATGATCAGGTAGGTGAATACCAAGCCTTATGGCCCCCAATGTTCACGGGGTGGTGCCCTTCCGACGGCGGTGCAGCCGCATAAACATCAAGCTCCTAGTTGACACACGCAGTTTGGAAGGCACAAGAGCAGCTGCGTAAGGCTTAACCTGTTCCTTGAATCACTGGTACGGGCAGCATCCGCCTGCAAGCAGAAAATAAATGCAAATCACTTTTTTGCCTGACCCGTTTAGTTTATTCACTTCTCCAGAGGCAATACCATGATGAACACTCCCCCATCACTCTTAATGTCTATTTAACATCTGCCACAGCCAGATGGGCTGTCCGAATGGAACTGTGGTGATTTCTGGGAATTGGAGTGTCCGAAATTAATCCTCAAATGGAAGCACATTTCTTTTAAGTTCTGGATGAGCCCCCACAAGCGTTACTGTCCTCAATCCAGCCGAGTTGCCCCATGATCAGGTAGGTGAATACCAAGCCTTACGGCCCCCAATGTTCGCGGGGTGGTGCCCTTCCGACTGCCGTGCAGCCGCCAAACATCAAGCTCCTGGTTGACACACGCAGTTTGGAAGACACACGAGCAGCTGCGTAAGGCTCAACCTGTTCCTTGAATCACTGGTACGGGCAGCATCCGCCTGCAAGCAGAAAATAAATGCAAATCACTTTTTTGCCTGACGCGTTTCGTTTATTCACTTCGTCAGAGGCAATACCATGATGAACACTCCCCCATCGCTTTTAACGACTATTTAACATCTGCCACGCCCAGATGGGCTATCCGAATGGAACTGTGGTTATTTCTGGGAATTGGAGTGTCCGAAATTGATCCTCAAATGGAAGCACATTTCTTTTAAGGTCTGGATGAGCCCCCACAAGCGTCACTGTCCTCAATCCAGCACAGTTGCCCCATGATCAGGTAGGTGAATACCAAGCCTTATGGCCCCTAATGTTCGCGGGGTGGTGCCCTTCCGACGGCCGTGCAGCCACCAAAACATCATGCTCCTGGTTGACACACTCAGTTTGGAAGGCACACGAGCAGCTGCGTAAGGCTCAACCTGTTCCTTGAATCACTGGTACAGGCAGCATCCGCCTGCAAGCAGAAAATAAATGCAAATCACTTTTTTGCCTGACGCGTTTCGTTTATTCACTTCTTCAGAGGCAATACCATGATGAACACTCCCCCATCGCTTTTAACGTCTATTTAACATCTGCCACGCCCAGATGGGCTGTCCGAATGGAACTGTGGTGATTTCTGGGAATTGGAGTATCCGAAATTAATCCTCAAATGGAAGCACATTTCTTTTAAACTCTGGATGAGCCCCCACAAGCGGCACTGTCCTCAATCCAGCACAGTTGCCCCATGATCAGGTAGGTGAATACCAAGCCTTGTTGCCCCCAATGTTCGCTGGGTGGTGCCCTTCTGACGGCCATGCAGCCGCCAAAACATCAAGCTCCTGGTTGACACACGCAGTTTGGAAGGCACACGAGCAGCTGCGTAAGGCTCAACCTGTTCCTTGAATCACTGGTACGCGCACCATCCGCCTGCAAGCAGAAAATTAATGCAAATCACTTTTTTGCCTGACGCGTTTCGTTTATTCACTTCTTCAGAGGCAATACCATGATGAACACTCCCCCATCGCTTTTAACGTCTATTTAACATCTGCCACGCCCAGATGGGCTGTCCGAATGGAACTGTGGTGATTTCTGGGAATTGGAGTGTCCGAAATATATATATGTATATAACATTTTGTTTGTTTTTAATTCTGAACTGACTGGAGTGAGAATATTAATTGTTACTCCTGTGAAATCCAGCACTTTCCCTAGTGTTGCACTCACTGGAGTGGGAATATTAATTTCTATCTCTCCGCTATCCAACACTTTTCCTACTTTTGCACTCACTGGAGTGGGAATAGATATATATATATACATATATATATAAAAGCTCCATAGTTCCAACCAGTTGGAGACGCACTCTGACATCCACTGCAGCAACCTTCATGAGGTAAAAGCCAGTTCGGCGAGCAGATCCAGTTTACAGCATGCCTGTCGATTCATGCCGGACGCGTTTCATGCTCATTGCACTCTTTAGCGGCGCGACAGTCATTTTGGCATAGAGGCCACACCTCCCACATAAAAATATGAGCCCTCCAATGGGTGACTCAAATGAGTCTGCGTTAGTTTGTGGGTCGTGTAATGTGTGCTTCAGTTATGTGTCGAAGTCTGAGCTGTTTCAAGCCCACCAATGGGCCTCCACTCACACATCCAGCTTGTCAATCCTCCATGGATGTCTCCATATATATATATATATATATATATATATATATATATATATATATATATCATTCGAGATGCCCCAGATCACAAGGACGCCACTCCAGGAAAGATGATTTACAAAACCTTTTATTGCAGAGCCACGGAAAACAGCCCCAACTGATGTGAAGTCCCGACGCGTTTCGGTGCTGCCTGCACCTTAGTCATGGGAGAGGGAAGGTTTGGCAAAACCCGGAAACCGGACCTCAATTTTATATCCCTCAAGGGCATTCGCTCTTCGGTGAGTGGCATGCCGGGATTTGAAGTCCGTAGTCCGCCCTTCTGGTAGGGTCCGTGGTATTTGTCAAATTGTTTTTCTTCCCAATTTAATTATAATGTTCCAAGCCCTCCAGTGGGCTTCAGGGCAGCATTCCTGGCTCAATTCTCGCTCTCTCCTGCCGGCAGGCTGACACAGTTCACAGCCTCGCAGACCCGCGTTCATTTGCAGGCTGTGCATCCTCCGCGGCTTGGGGCTTGCCGCGACAACATCATTTGAGATGCCCCAGATCACAAGGACGCCACTCCAGGAAAGATGATTTACAAAACCTTTTATTGCAGAGCCACTTATAATGTTATAATGTTGAACTGTGTCAGCCTGCCGGCAGGAGAGAGCGAGAATTGAGCCAGGAATGCTGCCCTGAAGCCCACTGGAGGTCTTGGAACACTATAATTAAATTGGGAAGAAAAACAATTTGACAAATACCACAGACCCTACCAGAAGGGCGGACTACGGACTTCAAATCCCGCCATGCCACTCACTGAAGAGCGAATGCCCTTGAGGGATATAAAATTGAGGTCCGGTTTCCGGGTTTTGCCAAACCTTCCCTCTCCCATGACTAAGGTGCAGGCAGCACCGAAACGCGTCGGGACTTCACATCAGTTGGGGCTGTTTTCCGTGGCTCTGCAATAAAAGGTTTTGTAAATCATCTTTCCTGGAGTGGCGTCCTTGTGATCTGGGGCATCTCGAATGATGTTGTCGCGGCAAGCCCCAAGCCGCGGAGGATGCACCGCCTGCAAATGAACGCGGGTCTGCGAGGCTGTGAACTGTGTCAGCCTGCCGGCAGGAGAGAGCGAGAATTGAGCCAGGAATGCTGCCCTGAAGCCCACTGGAGGGCTTGGAACACTATAATTAAATTGGGAAGAAAAACAATTTGACAAATACCACGGACCCTACCAGAAGGGCGGACTACGGACTTCAAATCCCGGCATGCCACTCACTGAAGAGCGAATGCCCTTGAGGGATATAAAATTGAGGTCCGGTTTCCGGGTTTTGCCAAACCTTCCCTCTCCCATGACTAAGGTGCAGGCAGCACCGAAACGCGTCGGGACTTCACATCAGTTGGGGCTGTTTTCCGTGGCTCTGCAATAAAAGGTTTTGTAAATCATCTTTCCTGGAGTGGTGTCCTTGTGATCTGGGGCATCTCGAATGATATATATATATATATATATATATATATATATATATATATATATATATTCACTGAAAAAACCATAGGTTATAGACCATATATAGTTAGGGATTAGCATTTAAAAAACCTTATTTTATTTGCACAAAACCATTGAAATTCCATATATAGTTAGTTGCACTAACTATATATCGCGGACCCGCAATCCACTGCTAATGATGTCACATATTACATCATTCATGACATGGTCAGTGACATCACTGATGACATCACTGATGACATCTCAAATGACATCACTGATGACATCACTGACATCTCATTTGACATTACTGATTACATCACTGATGATATCATTTATGTGATAATACATCTTCAGACTCTAATATAACCTTTGATACACTCAGTGTAAACAGGAACTCACAGACTGTCACACATCCATGGAGTTACTCACACACCTATTCAGTCATGCAAAGAATCAAACACATCTCCATTTCCTTAACTATACAGTTATACACACCTTACTTATTCAAACATATACTAACACATATTTACTCTCTTATACAATCCTTGATACAAGTTCACAATGATTCATACAGCCACTCTCACATTCACTGACTCTTATGTTCAGTTATTTATATATGTCAACTCTCACATGGAGTGTGTTTTACATATGTACTTACTTTGACATGTAGAACTGAGATATCCATTCACTCACCAATATACTCATGCACACAGTCAACTGTCCATACAGCTGTTTCTACATGCACTTTTGAACCCATACACCTAGGGAATCAACCGCTCACACATCTATGCACAGAGTTATACACCTCCCAGCCACCCACACACACACTCAGTCTCCCATACAAATACTTGGGCAACCATTCAATAACCCATATAGTTACTGATATAGCTACTGATTTAAACATGCAGCAGTTTACAGAAGAACATAAATATTGATTGCCAAATTAAGACACTTTAATCACTAACCCATGCACTCAGTGAGACACATTTAATCATTCTCTCATACAGTCAGTCATGCACCTACTAAATCCTTCATCCAGACACTTATACATCCACTCATTCTTCAATATGTAAGACATATTTTAACTTTACAGAAACATACAGTCACTGGGTGTTGTCATCAGTGATGTCATCAGTGATGTCATTTGAGATGTCATCAGTGATGTCATCAGTGATGTCACTGACCATGTCATGAATGATGTAATATGTGACATCATTAGCAGTGGATTGCGGGTCCGCGATATATAGTTAGTGCAACTAACTATATATGGAATTTCAATGGTTTTGTGCAAATAAAATAAGGTTTTTTAAATGCTAATCCCTAACTATATATGGTCTATAACCTATGGTTTTTTCAGTGAATTTTCAAGGTTTTGTAAATGCAAATTCCTAACTATATATGGTCTATAACCTATGGTTTTTTCTGTGAATTTCATTGGTTTTTTAAAAGCTAATATCTATAGCTGTAAAATATATTCTTTATTAAGTGACGTATCACGTAGCCCGTGAGACGCCTCATGATGCATCGCATAACCGTGACGTATCGTCTCTGCAGCGCAAACCAAACCCAAAACGTAAGCGCGCCAGAACACGCTTAAAGATATATATATATTTTTTTAACCTTAATTAGACAAAATCCACACGTGCACATATCACAAACGTTCAAAAAACACAATATGTCGAACTCCCGTTACGCTGCCGGTTAGCTGCCCGGTTAACGTACCAGGAAGCACCTTTACCGCGAAAAATCGCAAATTTTTTTTTTTCACCCCCCAGGGAACTTTAATAGCCCCCTCATCAATCCTAGGGGTTCAGGAGGGGTCTGCCTTACCCCTTTCATTCATTTACACCTTTTTTTTTTCCACCTCTTGTCTCTCGATCCCACAGAGAGACAAGATGGCGGCCGCTCCAGACTGTTTACAATGATAACAGCCAATCAGCTTCTCCTCAGACTCCCGTTACACTGCCGATTAGCTTCCCGGTAGCTGCCCGGTTAGCTGCCCAGTTCGCGTACCAAGACGCGTCTCTACGGCGAAAAAATCGGATTTTTTTGTTTGTTTTTTTTTTGGCCCCACGTGGCTTTATAATATCCCCCTCATCAATCCTAGGGGGTCAGAAGGGGTCTACCTTGCCCTCTTTCCTTCATTTCCCCCTTTGTTTTGGCCTCCTCTTGTCTCTCGATCCTACCGAGAGACAAGATGGCGGCCGCTCCGGACTGTTTACAATATTGACAGCCAATCAGCTACTCCTCAGACTCCCGTTACACTGCCGGTTAGCTTCCCGGTTAGCTGCCCGGTTAGCTGCCCGGTTCGCGTACCAAGACGCGTCTCTACGGCGAAAAAATCTGATTTTTCTTTTTTTTTTTGTGTTACACTGCCGGTTAGCTTCCCGGTTAGCTGCCCGGTTAGCTGCCCGGTTAGCTGCCCGGTTCGCGTACCAAGACGCGTCTCTACGGCGAAAAAATCTGATTTATTTTTTATTTTTTTGGGTTACACTGCCGGTTAGCTTCCCGGTTAGCTGCCGGGTTAGCTGCCCGGTTCGCGAACCAAGACGCGTCTCTACGGCGAAAAAATCGGAATTTATTTATTTTTTTTTTTTGGGTTACACTGACGGTTAGCTTCCCGGTTAGCTGCCCGGTTAGCTGCCCGGTTCGCGAACCAAGACGCATCTCTACGGCGAAAAAATCGGATTTTTTTTTTTTTTTTTGGGCCCGGCGTGGCTCTATAATATCCCCCTCATCAATCCTAGGGGGTCAGAAGGGGTCTACCTTGCCCCCTTTCCTTCATTTCCCCCTTTGTTTTGGCCTCCTCTTGTCTCTCGATCCTACCGAGAGACAAGATGGCGGCCGCTCCGGACTGTTTAGAATGTTGACAGACACCGGAGAGCCAATCAGCTTCGCTTCGCAAAGTTCCGATACGCGAAAAGTTCACGAACCGGAGCGCTGCCCGGAGCGCTGTTACAGATATATATCTTGTTTTAAACGTTAATTTCTCAAAATCCACTGAAGCACATATATTGAGACCTAGCAAAGGCACATCGGGCTAACAGTCCCTACAATTTTGCCAAGTTTCGTGCAAATCCATTCAGCCGTTCGAGCTAAAAGTGAGTCCAACCGCCCTATGGAAAACTCAATGCAAAAAACGCGTTTTGGGACCCCCCTTTTTTCTCAGCCCCCCCTTGACGAAACCCCACCAAATTTTCAGGGGCTGCTCAGAAACAAAATGTGCCATTTTCCTGAAAATTTCAGCCGATTCCGTCCACAAACGCCAAAGTTATTAGGCATAGAATTTTCAAAAGTTCCATAGAGAAAAAATCCTAACTATATATACCTACTGGCTATCGCCAGTAGGTAATATATATATATATATATATACATTACCTACTGGCGGTCGCCAGTAGGTAGTTATAGTTAGGACCTAGTTTCAATAGGAAATCCTCAACATTCTATTTGGAATAACTTTGGCCCTGGTGGATGAGTCTTTGCGAATTTCTCAAAGAAGATGGCTCGGTCCGCTGCGCTCCTTCCCTGAAAGTTTGGGGGGGATTGGTCAAGTGGGGGCTGAGATATAAGGGGGGTCCCAAAACGTGTTTTCTCCATGTTATTTTCCATAGGACCTTTAGACTCGGCTACAGGTCGAACGGCTGAATGGATTTATAAGAAATTTGCCAAAACTGTAGAGTCTTGTTCGCAGATTACGCTTTTTTTGGAATGGTGTAAATCCGTTCAGTAGTTGTTGAGAAAATTAAAGTTAAAGTCAATTATATATCTATAGGCGCGCTCACGTGCGCGCACCCAAGCGGCTGCGCGTGAGCGGAATTTTTTTTTGCTGCGTGACGTCTGTTAACGTTTGTTTCGAAGGAAATTAGGAAGTTTTGTCCGCCATTTTGTCACTGCGAGTAAATATATTGTTCATTTCAAAGCGTTGAAACATGGAAAGGGGAGAAGGTAGAGATTGTCTTGCTGCGTAGGTTTTCTCGGGGTGTGCAGTAAGGCCCTTAAACGCAAAAAGATATTTTTTTTTTCAGGAAAAAAATAACGGGGTGCGCGTACCTGGTCGCGCACACCTATTCACAAGAGTGTGAAAATGGAGATAAATCAGAAGTTTGAGTGCTTAGATATAAGGTGGCTCTGAAAAGAGCCCTTGTGTTAATTGAGTGTTTTCTGCATTTATAAGTAAGTACCGATGCAGAGCCTGATGTTGCAGAGGAAGATTCTGTTTCCCTCATTCATGAAATGAACACCGTCTCTCCTATAGACGTCTTGCATGTGGTATCGCAAGTTGTTGTGGTAAATAGAACCCATGCTATAATCTCTGCGGAACGCAGAAACAGATTTATTTACATGTCTCCTTGCTTTCTCAAATTGTGCACAATGTTGATTGGACCAATTCCATTTCTGTCTTTGGCATATATTGGAATATACCAAGGCAGATCGAGGAAAAAGTGTCATCAATTGTCGAAAGGTGTCTTTTAGAAGCATTTCCAGACCTACCCCAGTGATTGTGCCTAGATCGTTCCCACCACAGTGCACAATTATAAGGTCTGGTTCTGGGAGATGCATAAAAGTTTTTACCAATGGAATCAATTGGTGACATTTCAATCCTCTTTTGGCAATCCATGTTATATGTACATTTGGTAAGCCGAGGTTGCAAATTCGTCTGCTTACTGCATATTTTTCACTCCAGTGAATATAACTGTGTCCTATTAGCCAGACCTTCATTTTCAAGGGATTTGTAGTCGTCCTCCGATCGGTTCTGGAAGTGGAATGGTAGTCAGAAGTTGAAATTCTAAATAAAGAAAAAGGAAGAGGCTGGGTGTGGTTTAAAAAATAAAAATGATTGGTTGATTGTAACAAGTGGAGATTGAACAGTACGTTCCATGTTAATGTTTATGTTAAACGAAAAGTACTATTGGGTGTGAAAAAACAAGATATGTAACACAGCTGTGTATTGGCAGGTGTTTCTGGAGGGAAAATAGTGTTCTTAGTTTGTTGTAGAACGTTAAGACATGAACTTTTGACCTGTGCCTTCAGCAAGGTGCAGAATGAGGTGTAACCATGGAAACAGCCGGAGATGGCAGTTGGTGATGGGTTCACTCTTTGGTGCCTCTGCATCTGAGTCAGTTCTCTGGTGGCAGGCGGAGAACTGTTTGTTATTGTGGAGATGAAAGGGTGATAATGAGAGAAATACGACATAGCGTCTGGCCTGTAGAAGCGTGGGAGCAGTGATTAACTCTGAGTAAAGCGGAACTGTGTCGGTGCTTAGTAACAGTAAAAAAAAAATGTTAACAGTGGTATAACTGTCTTTACGGTGCGCGACCTACTAAGAAAGAGTTCATGGGCCGTAATTGGCTTGCAGGTTCTAGTATCAGTAAGTGAGGTCGAGAAAAGAAAACATTCAGGACTTTATTTATGAAGGCCTTGCGCCACTGGTGCGTTACTTTTTCCCATTTTAAAAAATGAGGCACTGGCGGCGGAAGGTCTTTATAAATAAGGTCTTCAGTGTCTGCAGTTAAGGTTATGTGGAGCCCATGAATAGTTTTTCAATATGAAATCATTTCAGTTGAGATTATGGATTAAAAGAGAAACCGTGAATATTTGAAATGTTTATTTAGAAATGTACTGTTTTAAAGGCAAATCATTATGTAATATGAGTACAGAAATTGCAAAAAACACAGTAATTTGTATTGTCAGTAGTACATGGAATACAAACGCTATAGTTGAAGAAAAATGAATATAGTTGGAAAAAAACATTGTACACTCTTATAAGGAAGTATATTATATTTTAATAAATGGAAGAAGGTCTCTGGCCTTTCAGTTTAGGAACGATATATGAAAATGCAAGTGGTTATACATCATTACTTTATGAATCAGCTGTCAAACAACACGAAATCATAATGTCCACTGTTAGTAAAGCAAATAGGTCTGTTCTTCAAAAGAAAATATGGAAAAGAACGTGAAGAATATAGAAAACCAAAAGGAAATGAGGACGTCAATGGCTTGTATGAGAGTTATTGAAGCATTGTTTAGGCAAAATAGGTAGCTTCTGCTTGTAACAGGAAATCAGTTTTATCATTTGAAAGTATGTCAGCTATCCAATGGAAAAGAGTAAAGCAGTACTGATAATCTGTTATAATCGGAGCCTCTTTTACCATCAGAGTGCAGGTCGGTGGGTTTTCGATGTAGCTCGTTGTTAGGAAAGAGTTAACCGTCCATTGTGTAGGCAAAGTATGCAGCAAGTGCTTCTAACAGGAAATCATTGTTATCATCTGAAAACATGTCAGCCATCCAATTGAGAAGATCAAAGGAGCATTCATGATCTGTCATTATTGGAGCGTCTTTTACCATCATTGGGCAGCTCAGTGGGTTTTCGATGTAGCTCTCTGTTAGGAAATCTTGCGCCGCTGCGAATATATTCCAATGACCCAGAACTCCTTGTATCGCTGCAAAGGCCATAAACCCTCCGTTGTAACAAAGCTGTTCATGATCAAGTAACGGATTCATGAGGTGATTGTAATTCGGTTCAGGAGGTACCAAATTGCAGAGACATAAATCCAGGGCCCACGTGAAATCACAGCTCAGGCAATGAAATACAGGCTGCACACAGGTGAAATACGAATATCGAAATGATAATCGATATGAAGTATTCAAAGTTGAGAGTGGTAAGGTGCCGTAGTACAGAAGCATTCTCTGTCGAAATAGTTCTAAGTGGCCCGGCTCGTTTGCGAAGGCAGGAGGGACATCCATTTTGAATTTCCCAAGATGGTAAAGGAAACGGCGCAGCACCGCTGGTTGTATAGCAACTCCACAGAATTAGGTCGCCGGCTATGCAGTGGAGAGGCGCAGAATGACTTGATACATTTTCTAGGAGTCTAGTCACTTATATATTGCTTAGTAGTTATCAAAAAAGTAGCTTTTTTTGAACTGGAGGATGCGTTAAAAAATAAGGGAGTGATTTGAGGGAGTTGTAAAGCAAGGTCAATTTTTTTTTACATCAATGCTGTTTTCTGTGAATGTTAGCTTAGTGAAAGATATGTGTGTGAGCAGATGCAACGTTGAGTTTTAAATGTGACAATGGCGGTCTTGTTCATGTCTTCCGATTCAAGGTCGGTATTCGCTGCCAAATACAAAGATCAAGAAACGCATGCGTGGGGTACATAGTCTGCATTCTTAAAGGAAAGCAAATGAAGGGTTATTTTTACCGCGTTAGCATTGTCGTTTAAAAAGTTACAGTGATTTCTATTATATGTTAAGAAAGTGTCACTGATGAAGACTGAAAATAAATCCTTATAAATGATAGGGACTGGTGTATTTTAGAAAAGGTGTGTAACATTACATGAATTGTGAAAAAAAAATAATGTAATTGAAAGTGTATGGTTTGAAAATGAAAAGTAGAGGTTTATAGTTCACGTTTTGAAAGCAGTTCTAGAGGGTCAGATGAAAGTGTATGGTTTGAAAATGAAAAGTAGAGGTTTATAGTTCACGTTTTGAAAGCAGTTCTATAGGGTCAGATGCATGATAGATTTATAAAAAATAGAACATGTTTTTAAATAGTATTATGGAAAAAATATGTGCCTTTATGTACTATTTACATTATCTGCCTGTTGCGTATTCTTTGAGTTTTAGTAATCCTGTGTCTTATAAGTTTTCTAGGGGCGGTTTGAGGTTCATGGTGGGTTTGGGCAGGGAGGGTAGGTTGGGTGTTTGTAATAGGGGGTCCGGGTGGGGTGGAGTGCGGAGTTTAGTGAAAAGTGAGGGGGGCAGGGAGTTACGGTGTTTGGTAATGGAGCAGAGTCAGAGGACGCCACATTTGTGTTATGGGGTGCCACGGAAATATGTATTTATTCTCAGAGGTTTATTATATTAAGGATATATATCAACATGGTGGCTCTTGTCGTTTTGTGGTTCTGTGCATGTTTATAATGCTGGCCCTGTAGTTTTTGTTTATGGACCTTATTACGACACACAGGGGAGCTACGTTGCACAGTTGGAGATCAGAGACTTAGGAAATAAAACTTTATAATTGTAAGGGCTCTAAGCGATACAAATCGCCCGTTCTCGGTGTAAAAAATATCACCGCTATTGGTGTTATTTTCTACGGTGTTAGTGCTCGAAGGAGAATAGTAACATATATGTGAAAGCAAATTGTGTAACAGGCTCAGCATTTCACATTATCGTGTGAAAACAAAAGTTGCTTTTACATAGCAATAAGTCTCTTATAATTAAGGGACGGAGTGTATATAGTGCTATTTAGTACTCTGCTATGTGATTGATGTCGAATATTTCATAAGAGGAGGCTTTAAAAGTTTTTCGATAAACTGGTTTTCTAGGGAAGTGGGTGGAGTGTTCCGTGTAAATTGCAGAATAGAAACTAGTAAGAACCAATTGGAAGTGTTGTTTTAAAGTCACATGACTGCACATGCGTGTCTCGACGCCTGTACGCGATAGGTGGGTGCGCGCACCCGGTCGCGCACTATAAGAAAGCGGCAAAAAACATCTCATAATATGCTCTTGGAGCACGTTTTGGTAGAAAGAGTTAGTTCTGAAAAGAACTTTTTTTTTTTTTTCTTTTTTTTTGGAAACAAGTGTTATGATGCTTTTGATTTCTTAAAGTTGCTACGACATTTTTCAGTATGTTATACTATCCAAATAAAGTGAAGAAATTTAACTTTTCTTGGAGCATTTATGACTCTCAATTTTGTGTTTAATTAGAGTAAAGCTTTGCTCTCCGTATACAAGAACTTCTCCACAGTTGTTGCATTTTATGTGCACGTTCGCCAGACATGGTTTCAAGTCCATTTCAGCACTCGATGGAGATACAGGTCGTCCACCGGAAGATGTGCTGATTACTTCTGATGGTAATAGCGTGGCCTCCGTTTTTCTTGTCAAAGGTGGTCGCTCATTTCCTTCAGATTCGGAAGATGAATGCGGAACGGTAGCCATTGCAGCGAAGTCTTCGGGAAGATGTTCGACGTTGTTTTCTCTTGAGAGTAGAAAAGAAAGTGATGGAAGTGGGTGGAGTGCTGTGTGTAAATTCCAGAATAGAAACTACCAAGAACCAATTAGAAGTGTTGTTTTGAAGTCACATGACTTCACATGCAAGTGTCAGGTCCTGTACGCGATAGGAGGGTGCGCGCACCCGGACTCGCACTAAAATAAAGCGGCGAAAAAACATCTTATAATATGCTCTTGGAGCATGTTTTGGTGGAAAGAGTTAGTTCTGAAAAGAACTTTTTTTTTTTTTTTTTTTTTGGAAACAAGTGTTATGATGCTTTTGATTTCTTAAAGTTGCTACGACATTTTTCAGTATGTCATACTATCCAAATAAAGTGAAGAAATGTAACTTTTCTTGGAGCATTTATGACTCTCAATTGTGTGTTTAATTAGAGTATAGCTTTGCTCTCTGTATACAAGAAGTTCTCCACAGTTCGTGCATTTCATGTGCACGTTCGCAAGATATGGTCTGAAGTCCATTTCAGCACTCGATAGAGATACAGGTCGTCCACCGGAAGATGTGCTGATTACTTCTGATGGTAATAGCGTGGCCTCTGTTTTTCTTGTCAAAGGTGGTCGCTCATTTCCTTCAGATTCGGAAGATGAATGCGGAACGGTAGCCATTGTAGCGAAGTTTTCGGGAAGATGTTCGACGTTGTTCTCTCTTGAGAGTAGAAAAGAAAGTGATGGAAGTGGGTGGAGTGCTGCATGTAAATTACAGAATAGAAACTACCAAGAACCAATTAGAAGTGTTGTTTAGAAGTCACATGACTTCACATGCAAGTGTCAGGTCCTGTACGCGATAGGAGGGTGCGCGCACCCGGTCTCGCACTAAAATAAAGCGGCGAAAAAACATCTCATAATATGCTCTTGGAGCACGTTTTGGTAGAAAGAGTTAGTTCTGAAAAGAACTTTTTTTTGGGGGGGGAAAGAAGTGTTATGATGCTTTCGATTTCTTAAAGTTGCTACTACATTTTTCAGTATGTAATACTATGAAAATGAAGTGAAGAAATTTATCTTTTCTTGGGGCATTTGTGACTTTCAATTTTGAGTTTAATAAGAACGAGGCTCTGCTCTCCATAAAAAAGAATTTCTCCACACTCGTTGCATTTCATATGCACCTTCGCAAGATATGGTCTCAAGTCCATCTCAGCACTCGATGGAGATACAGGTCGTCCACCAGAAGATTTGCTGGCCACCTCTGATGGTAATAGCGTGGCCAGGGCTCTTGTTGATGCTTTTGCATAATGCTCAGGATGCCTTTGTTTAACATGCCGCTGCATGGTGTGTATAGAAAAAAAATATTTTTTATTTGGATTTCCCCTTGAGAGCTCCGAATTGCATATCGTGCAGGTTACTTTTGGCGCATTCACTTTCTTTTGATCTACAGGATAAGTAAAAAATTGCCAAATGAAAGATTCCTTTTTTCTTCTTAACGGTGGTCGCTCATTTCCTTCAGATTCGGAAGATGAATGCGGAAGGGCAGCCATTTCATCAAAGTTTTCCGGAAGATGCTCGACGTTGTTGTCTCTTCAGAGTAGAAAAGATTGTGAGGAAAGTGGGTGGAGTGCTTCGTTTAAATTCCAGAACAGAAACTACTAAGAACCAATTGCAAGTGTTGTTTTCAAGTCACATGACTTTACATGCGCTTCTTAGGACGTGTAGGCGGTGACACTATCTAGTTACGAACGTGATTTCATACTTAGGAACTAGCATTCAAAAAACCTTTGAAATTCACTGAAAAAACCATAGGTTTTACACAGGTTATAGTTAGGAAGTAGCATTTAAAAAACCTATGAAATTCACTGAAAAAACCATAGGTTTGACACCAGTCATAGTTAGCTGGAAATTTTACTGACATAAAACGAATGAAATTCCACGTTATAGTTAGTTGGACTCACTATAACTTGCGCGTGTAATGCACTGCTGATGACATTACATATTACATCACTCATGATATGGTCAGTGACATCACTTATGCCACCATCCAGTGAATGTGTGTCTTTCTAAAAAATAAATATGTTTTATATATGTATATGTAAAGGTGGAGGGAAGAATAAATGTTTAAATTATTGTCTTAATGAATGTTTTTTTTTAAAAGAAATGATTGGATAACTGGCTTATTAAGTGTATCTTACTGAATACATATATTAGCGAGTAATGTTTAAATATTTCAATATATGTATCAGTCTTTCACTTTGTGAATAAGTGGCTGCATGGGTTGATGAGTACCTACATGTGTGTGTATATGGGTTATTAGATGTTTTTTTAGTATCAGTATGAGTGTCTGTATGGTTTGGTGGGGGTGTTACTTATGATATAGATCCATCAATGACTGACTCACTGTTTCTATGTTTTTTGAAGACAACATATGTGCAGGACTGTATGGGTGGATGAGTGTGTATATGTTTGTTTTAGTAAGTAAATGACTGTCTTATTATTGTGTTTATCAGTAACTACATATGTTTTAATCTAGTATATGTGATTATTGATGTATATAAGTGAGTATATGTGAGAGTGAGAGATTGAAAGAGTTTCTGTTTAAATAAGTATGTGTTTCTATAAGTGATTGTTTAAGAGAGTAAGTATGTATAAGTTTCCTTAGAAGTAACGTGGTAGTGTGTGTATAGTTGTATATGCAAATAAATGGATGTTCAATAGTTTATTTGCATGTGTGAGTATGTGTGTGAGTAACTTTTCGATGACTGTCGGTGTGTAACAGAATGTATAGGTGTATCACTACATATGATGAGTGAGTATATGTATGAGTGACTATATAGAACCCTTGGTGAATGACAGAATGTGTATATAGATGGTGGAATTACTGAATTGGTTGCTGTAACTGGTATGGGTATCTCCATTTTTTGGAAAATGTTAATTTCTATTTTCCAATATGTGTTTTAAGGGTTACATTACACTTAAAGGAGGTCTGTCATCAGTGATGTCATAAGTGATGTCACTGACCATGTCATGAGTGATGTGATATGTAATGTCATCAGCAGTGCATTACACGCGCAAGTTATAGTGAGTCCAACTAACTATAACGTGGAATTTCATTGGTTTTATGTCAGTAAAATTTCCAGCTAACTATAACTGGTGTCAAACCTATGGTTTTTTCAGTGAATTTCATAGGTTTTTTAAATGCTACTTCCTAACTATAACCTGTGTAAAACCTATGGTTTTTTCAGTGAATATATATATATATATATATATATATATATATATATATATATGTATGTATTCCCACGCAAACGTTCCAAACCAGACCAAGGACCCAAGAGAGGTAGTATGTATGCTGACAGAGGTCCTGGCTGGTAAATTCCACAAATATCCCCGCAAAATGGAATCACATTCTCTCAAGATACAGCTGGTTATACTGTTCAGGAAAAAGTATTCCTGAACATTATAACCAGCTGTGTCTAGAGAGTACATGAATCCGTTTTGTGGGTATATTTGCGGAATATATATATATTCACCCACTCACTGACTGATGCAACCACTGACAGACCCATTCAGAGACTCATGCACACACTCACACCCATCCCTTTCAGCGGTCCTAAGATTAAGAAAGGACTCCTTTGGCCAACCCAGGTCTTTCTTGTGCCGACCACACATAATTCCTCTGTGGTAATGTGGCCCCAAATATCAATGCCATAGGAGACCATGGCAATGTATTTTACCTGATAAATCTGCAGGAGTGCCGCAATCGGTCTCCTGCCAAGATTGAGGCAAAGTTATTAATAACAGTATTAGAGCGTACTAGATCTCCTTTCTTACTCTGTATTAAAGGCCCCCATTTAATGTTGTCATTTAGTAGTAGTAAAGTTAGGATTCCTAACTTTACTACTACTAAGTACCTTTTGTGAATACCGAATACTTAATATGTCACAATGGAACAAATAG